>NC_057812.1:520060484-520085448 GCF_018294505.1 Triticum aestivum
GCTTCGTCCGCCACCGTCCCGCACGCCGCCGCCGCCGCCCCGCCCGGCTCCGTCCGCCATCGCCCCGACCGCTCCACCGCTCTCACCGCTCTCCGATGGCGCCGAAGAAGACGCCGAAGGGCAAGTCGGGCTTCTTCGGCGTGAGGCAGAAGCCCTCCGGTAACTTCGGAGTGGAGTTCTCCGATGCCAGGAGGCGTTGGTGGATCGGCACATACCCCTCCGCCCACGAGGCCACGCGTACCTATGACGTGGCGGTATGGCGTGCCGAGAGGCCTCGGGAGCACCTCAACTTCCCAGAGATCGAGAGTCGGGCAGAAGCGGAGATGCTTGTGCCGCAGGGCATCAAGATGAAGGAGATCCCGACAAAGAAGAAGCCGTCGGTTGTCGTCAGTGCCGGCGAGACCGACGAGGAGGCGATGGCGAGGTTTGCTCGTGAGCATCCGGAATACATCCAGGCCGAGCTGGAGTACTACTGGAAGCGTGAGGCGGAGCAGAAGAAGAAGGGGCGAAGAAGGAGGACGAGGTCGGTCCCTCGACGGTGATCCCCATCGAGTCCACTTCCGAGAAGGACTGGGCAGACTTCTCGGAGGAGAAGGAGGAGGGGTGCGACGACCCGAAGAAGGAGTTCTGGGCGCAATTCTGCAGCTCCGACGATGAGGAGTCGTTTATCCAGTAGTTTGAATAAGTAGTAGTTGAAGTTCATGTATGAAACTATGTTGTATTTGATGTTTCAACTATATTGAATGGACTAGTAGTTTGTCGTTTTAAAAAATTTACATCTTCATTTTGCACCATTTATTGAAGTTGTTTTTTTACCATCAATTTGGACCATCTGTTAGAGTTGAGCTTTTTTCAGAGCTTCAAAACGTATTTTTTGACGGTCTAAATTTTACATCTCCGGTATTAGACCAATAAATTTTGGACCATCTATTGAAGATGCTCTAAAGAAGTAAACGAACAACGGCAAAACTTTAGTACCAGGTACTTCCTGTAAACACAAGTTTGTGTGAGGGATCGAACCGAGGTCCTCTTGCTAATGAACAACGTCTATAGCGGCCATCATTACTGAGATTATGTGTCTTAAATGATAGCCAAGAGTGTATGAACTACAAGCCACAAACGGATTAAAGTTATTTTGAAAATTTACATGTGATTTTTTTTGAAAAAAGTAATTATTTTTTGAAACAAAAATATTATCTAATTTCTGAACAAATTTATAAAAAAATGAACATTTTGCGAAACCCAACTTTTTTTGAAAAAAGGAACTAATTTATAGGGATAACTTTTCTTGAAATTACAAACAATTTTCTGAAACACTCTCACAAACAGGAAAAAAATTAATAATGCAAACATTTTCCGGAATTATGAACTTTTTTTTTTGAAATGCGATCATTTTGTAAACTTCCCTGAACATTTTTGAAATCATGAAAACATTTTGAAAACATGATTTTTCTTTATTTCTGAACATATTATGAAAGTGATTCCTGAACATTTTCTAAATTGGTAAATAAAAATTCAAAGGGGAACATTATTTGAAATTCCGAAAAAATATTGCGAACAAAATTTAAAAACATGAACTTTTTGAATGTGCAAACAAATTGTGAAAGTGGGAACATTTTTTGAAATTTCCCAACATTTTCCAAAATTATGAACATAAATAAAAACACAAACATTTCAAAATTTCAAATTGGAAACTTTTTTGAATTTCAAACATTTTTTGTAAAGTACTAGCAAACAATTTATAGAATTCTATTTTCTAGAATTGTTGAACAAAATTCTAAAACAGGAATATTTTAGAGAAAATGAACAATTCTTTCTAAATACGAACAATTTTTAAACATCTGAACATTTGTTGAAAAGTAAAAATAAAAATGAAATATAAAAAGGAAATGAAAGAGAAAAATATACAAAGAAAGTAAAAAATAAAAACAAAAGAGGAGAGAACATAAATTCAAAACATAAATAAATAAAAAACCGAGAAAGAAACAGAAAAAGACATAAACCGGTTTAGGAATCTTCCCTTACCTTCCGAAAGGCTCCTAGACGTTCCCGAAAGCGGCCCGTACTGTACTGTAGGATGTTCTTTACTAGTAACTGAGCCGACCCATGTTGCTCGATGGTTGCTCGCTCTGTGTGAATCAACGACAATCCGAAATAACTAATTAAGGAGTACTCATTGCAAAGATCACTTTCATCTTCCTTTTTTTCTACATTTATTTATTCGAAGTGTTTTATCTTTTAAACTGTGCGTCTAAAAATAGAACCAATTTAACCGATGGATTCCTCGCACCGAGATCTTTAAAGTTAGATCCCATGTTGATAGGTTTTGACAAACTTTTTTTCATGAAAAATCCGAATCGAAAGCACGGACTTTTTCCCTTTCCGAAAGAGGCACGCCCGTACCTCTCGTGAAATCACAATCATGCCTCTCGCGGAAGCAAAATTATGCCTCTCGCGGAAGGAAAAAAGAAGAAGAGAAAATGCGTTTTTTCTGTTTCCGAGGAGGCAAGGCTGTGCCCTCGCGAAAGCACAATCATGCTCTCGTGAAAAAACCATGCCAAAAGAAAACAAATAGAAAACACGTTTTTTTCGTTTCCGGGAGGCACGGTCGTGCCTTTCGTGAAAGCACTACAGTGCCTCTCACGAAAGAGAAAAAAAACACGTTTTTTTTTTGTTTCTGAGAGGCACGGCTGTGACTCTCGCGACAACATTAACAGTGCCTCTCGCGAAAGAAAAAATAAACAGAAAACATATTTTTTTTCATTGCTGAGAGGCACGGCCGTGACTCTCGCGAAAGCAAAACCGTGCCTCTCGTGGAAGCAAAAAACTGGGACTCTCGCAAAAGCAAAACCGTTACTCTCGTGAAAGAAAAAAAAACACATTTTTTCACGCAAAAAATTGATTTTTTTCATCCAAAAGCTAAGAAAGACCGATGAAAAACCGAAATATCAAAAAACCCAAAAAAAACCATCTAAAAGCAGAAAATGCGCGCGAAAAAAAAAACTGGCTCCGATCGTTACGATGCTCGCGAAAGAGCGCTGTCACCTAGTCCCTCATAGCCATGTCTCCCTTTGTGAGACGTAGCGTCCCCTTACGCGAGACACAGCGTCCCCTCGCCCCGCCTCAGGTAGATGTGGGATGGGCTGGGCCATGAATGAGCAAGGCGAAGAACTTTCCCCGGTGATATTTTGTTTTTGGTTTTCAGTTATTGGTTGTCTAAAATGGTTATTAGAGGTTTTTTCTTTCTAGTTTTCATTGATGTTTCTTCTGTTCATTTTGGTTTTCTATTTTATGTTTCTTTTTTTTGTTTATTTTATTTTTCTTTTCTTCTTATTTCTTTATTTTTAAATTTTAAAATTCATAAAATTAATATGCCTGATTTTAGTGTACGTACATTTTTATATGTCATGAACATTTTTAAAAAATTGAAAAAACAACTACTTATAGTTTATGAATATTTTATAAACTTATGAACATTTTTAAATGCACGTCATTTCTTATAATACATGTTGAACATTATTTGAATACGCGCTAAACATTTTCTCATATACACGTTGAATACTTTCTGACAAACATTTTAGTAATCATACGAACATTTTGAAATTATAACGGAGATTTTTTCTAAATTCGGTGAACAATGTTTTCTTGTGTCATTTACATTTTTATAAATGGGAGAATATTTTAGTCATGAAAATTTGTTCGAATGGTGCAAACATTTTTAGAAAATTGCAATAAACACAATTTGGGATTGCATGAACATTTTATAAAAATTTCATGAACAATCTTTCATGTGTGTGACATTTAATAATATTTTGAACCTTTTTCTGAATGGTTGGTACATTTTTTCTAAATTACATGAATGGTTCTATTACATTTAACAAACATTTTTTAGTGTCGTGAACAATTCCGAAGATTAGGTAATATATATAGTAACAATAAAATAAAAAGGAAAAAACTATTGAACATGGTAAGCACTATAGTCGAATCTTGAAAAAAAAAATGGAACGCACTAGCGAGTGAGGGAGCCCTCCTTCCTGTGCGCTAGCCTATTTAGCAATAAGCATGACCTAGACAGGTCCCGTGTGGATCGCTAGTTAGCGTCCAAATGCGTAGTCCACACACGATAATGAGCTGGCCTTTTTTTGCGAGGAAAGAGTGAATATATTAGCTAGCAATAGAGATACAATCGGTGTTCATAGCTATGGCAATTTTCTGAGGGAAATTTCTTAGCCAAACTCAGTTTTCACCTACATAGTGTCCTTTTGAACATGCCCACAGGAATAGCGACTATGTATCGCTTGTCGCGAGATCAAAGAAGGTTTGGCCTGAAAGCGCTCTCCCGTCACTATTACTGGGCCGGGCCAACTAGCCCTGTGCAGGTTAGTTCCTTTTTTGTCATATTTTTTTGAAAGAAATATTCTAAAAACATATCCCCCCGCGCCCTCCCCACAAAAAAAATACATATATCCGAAAACTTTAAATTAATTAATGAATTTACAAACCGTGCATTTGTAAAATGTTAACGAAGTGTAAAAAATATATTAGCGTAGGTTTAAAGAATTGATAGCATTTAAAAAAAAGTCTGTAGCACTTAAAAAATGTTCACACTTCCAAAAAAAAACGTACGTGACATTTAAAAAAGATGTTTATACAATGTATAAAATTGTTCTTGTAATTAAAAATTAATACCTTCAAAAATGTACGTTATATTTCAATAATGTTCACTCATTTCAAAAAAATATTCGTGCATTTTAAAAGATTGCTATATAGAATGTAAAGAAAATGATTCGTGTTCAAAGAAAATTTCAGTGTGTATTGAAAAAAATAACACACATTCGAATTTTTTTCAAAAACATTTATTTGAAAAAAATGTCAATCATGTATATGAAATTTTTTAGAAGTGTGTAAAACATATCTATATTTATAGAAAAACTGCACCATGTGTATGAAAAAATGTAGACGTGAAAACATATATTTGAAATAAAAATTTCAAACTTGTATAAAAATGCTCCTAATGTATACGGAAAAGGTACATGTGTATGAAAAATGTATTTATGTCTTAAAAAACTAAAGAAAGAATATAGAAAACAAAATGGGAAGAAGAAAATAAAAATAAAATGAAAACAAAAGAAAATCCGGTAAAAAAACAGAAGGGGACTAATGCAAACAGTGAAAATCGGTAAGAATAAACACAGAGAAAACAAAGAAAAAGAAAACGCAAGCCAGCGGTGCTACGGTACTAAGACTGCCCACTCCCTCGTGGTCAGAGGCAAGACCGAGTTACTTCTCGATACAGGCGAGGAATAGCTCTGGCGCAGATTATGGCTCATTTGCGGAGAAAGCGCACTTAAGGCCTGACGATGCCATTTCTTGTTTTTTTACAGGGTTCTTGTTGTTGTTGTGTTTTCACCAATGTTTGTTTCTACCATATTTCTACATGGAAATATGTACAAATGTAACCTTTAAACATGATTAAATATTTCTCTATATTTTTCAAAAATTGTGTTATCTCGTGCATAGAACGTGCCCATATAAATAAAAAAATGTACAGATGATCCGTTAAACAATGTTCCAAACAAGTTTGAATTGCAATTTGAAAACATAGTTTAGTTGGTTTGATTCCGTTGGAGAGTTAAATTTTACAAGAAATTTGCAGTTTGACCATTTCTGAATTTGGTTAACACTCTCATCAATTTCACATATGTTTCATACATGTGTTCTCATTGGGCATGTATTTCACACAAGTTGCATGCATATTTCAGTCATATGTTTCTCATTAGGCCGTGAAGTGAAAGATGGACCGTGGCCCTTACCCCTTCATCTCGAGTTTGGTTAGGATTTTGTGTCATGCTCAGGAAGACGAGATGACGGCGGCTCCCTAAAGATAGAATAAGGTTCTCCCCGCCCAACCCACGTTTCGGTGGTGCATTTAGCATCATAGGAGGGCGCATGAAGATATGTCTCTGACGGATCTCTCGGGATTCAGTCAGTGGTTGTGTTTGGTGGTTCTGCTCAGATTCGGCCTTCGTTAGTCTTCGTTCTTGCGTCTACATGTTTGTTCCTTCGGATCTACGGTTCTATTCATCAAAAGTGGTTGTTGCTCTGGTGCGTTGGTCATGTCGGGCCTTAGCAGGATGAATTTCCGACTGTCTACTACAACAAGTTTCGCCCAGCTTTAGTCGGGGTGGGGCAATGATGGCAGCACGTCTTCGGCTCGCTTCAGTCCTGGTAATCATCAGTAGGTGGTATACGGATCTGGATGGTTTTTTTATTTTCGGTGTCCATTGTACTGCTATGATTGATGATGAATAGATCAAGAGTTTTGCCGTAAAAAAGTGAAAGATGGATAACTATGAAACCCTATAGGATTCAAGAGTGCATAACATTTCAAAATTTCAATCATGTGTTTTTCTTTTCCATATATTTTTGTATTTTGGGAACATCATAGACCAAATTAAAGAAGGCCTAATATTATTGCTAGATGATTTGGAGGGAAACAAATACAACAAGGACGCGGAGTACCTGCTCCCGATTTCAAATGCTCCCTACTGAGTAGTAAAATAAAAAAAAGTAAACAAAATAAAAAATCTGAATTTGTTGTGCTAAACTTTGACAAATGTTTTGTGTGCTTGCGAAAATTTATCATGAAATGACATGTGGAAACCGTGGCAAAAAGAACCGATGCTCCAAAAATGCTATTTCTGGAAGCATTTTGGAGTGTTATTTTTATTTTTTTTTTGCCATGGCTCCCATCAATATCATTTTTGCTGAATTTTTTCAAGCACACAAAACATTTGTCAAAATTTGATACAAAAAAAATCATATTTTTTTTGGCCTTTACTGTCCATCCAGGCTCAAGCTCGGGAGCAGAAGAGGACTCTCGATACAGCAATACTTACACCCGGTTCAAGAGTCTCTTAAAGCGTGTTTAACGTACAGGTTTCCTCTGTCTGAAAAATGGCCTACGCGATCGAGCGATCATGGTGACAAGCCATGAGTAACAAAATAATCGATAGGAGTAGAAGCTCAGTGCAAGGTAACGGTCTACAAGAAACAAGGGAGGAGGTGAGAGAAGGCCGGCCTAATGATACATATGCATGCTTAGCGGCAGGGCCAAGGAACAATAATTCAGCATGCATGGTTATCTGAAAAGACGGCCCTAGTCACCCATAGCATCATATATACTCTTGGTAACTTCAC
The DNA here is from genome assembly GCF_018294505.1 of Triticum aestivum. Taxonomy (NCBI): domain Eukaryota; kingdom Viridiplantae; phylum Streptophyta; class Magnoliopsida; order Poales; family Poaceae; genus Triticum; species Triticum aestivum. Next base: position 520,067,685 of record NC_057812.1, read on the forward strand.
ATGCAGGCTGTAACTTTCTAACACAAGCGGCTGATACAATCATCACCCATCCTCCTTGTTTGGTCCAGATCCCAGGCATTCGCTAGCTTCGGCAGCACAACTGTGCACAAGCGAACCGCACCGAAGATCCTTTGGTCTTTGGACCGTAGGATTCTTGCAGGAGGCCGTTTGTTTTCTCCTTTAGGAAACGTGGAGATCTCGGTGGTGTTCATCATAGCAGCTCCACCGGCAAAACAACAAGAAATATATGCACTATAGATAGGCAATTTTATGTTTAGGCGCATGCAAAACAAGCTAAGCATGTGCAACAGGCAACAGCCATGCATGGGATGATCATCTGTCATCAGTGGCAAGAACATAGCCGTTAATGAGAGAGAGATATCATTGCTTACCTTTTTGTATCAAATGAGACGGGGAAGGGGGAAGAAGATAAACATCATCACCGATGAATCTACTCGTAGTTCCATCAAGCAACAGTTCTTGGCAGGCCTTGGTAAGTGTGCACCTTGCATTTTGATTTTGGGCTGGCCACTGGCCAGACATGTTTAGGCCTCTTTTGGTTCATAGGATATGATTATCATAGAAATAGGAATCTTATAGGAAATGAGATGACATGTATCTCAAATCCTATGAGTAGGAATAGGAAACAAGATGTCATTTGGTTGACATCAAAGGAATTTTTTCATTGAGTCTAGGTTCTTTTTTATTTTCCTATGAAATATGGAGGATAGGAACCAATCCTATATAGGAATAGGAATCCATTCCTACGAACTAAAGGGCTCTAAAAAAATCCTATAAGAATCCTATCCTTTAAAATTCCTCTAAATCAAAGGAAGGCTTAGAGTCTGTTTGGAATGCAGCCCGCGGCTGCGGGCTTCCCTGCCAATTTTCGGGAGGTGACCACTATCATGGGTGTCCGTCTGGATCACATCAATATTTTGGATCCATTCCAAATTTTAGTTGCTTGGCTCAACATTTACACTGACACGTTGGCGAAATTGCGGCGAAGAAATCCTTCAACAAACTATAGGTGTGCCTGAATTCGACATGGCTGGTGGGGGCATGGTCCAAACTACTCACTCTTCATGCTCTCTGAGCCTCTTTGGTTCGCAAGATGCTCACGAAGCAAGAAGAGAAAGACATAAGAGTTCAAATCCATGGCATGTCAACTCCAAGTGAAAACACAACAATTAAGAAAGTTTGGTTGCATCATACAAAAGATATATTCTTAAAAGACTATTGGGTGCATACTATAGTTATCAGGAAATTTCTATGAGGTTGGACTCAATGACTTTTCTAGGGCCCATTAAAGTCTCAGTTGACTAAAATCTAAAGTTGAGTGCAAGTTGCACCTATTTTCACTGAACTGAAGTTGCAATTTTCTCAATTGATTACGACTTCCAAAAAACTCAATTGATATATACACTTAGCAAATATTTTTCAAAATTACATGCAAATAGACTATAGGAAAACTTCTTAATTCCCAATCCTAGAAACCTACCAAGTCCAGTAGAAAATAAGAAATGGGAACCTCTAAAATTCATATGAAATGCGGATATTCAATTATGCCCCCGAGCTCGTACTTTTGGGTGAACGGTAGAAGGCTAAATAGTTAATAAAACTAAATTTTCTTTTGATAAAAAACCATTTCTTGTATTCTATATGTGTACAAATTTTCGTGAAAAAAGACATATGGCATGACCTAAAAAAAACCTACACTAAAAAATAAACACATGTTTTTTTGTCAGATCACAACACCCGTCTTTCTCCCAACAAAACCTTGAATGCTTGTTTCTAATAACATTTTTTTTCGAAAAGGTAACATCCTTTTTAAACTTTCATCCATCAAATCAACCTTGATTCACCCCACACATATGTAGCACAAAATCTCCATTCGTCGAACGCCGACTTTACTAGAGGCTAAAGCGCGCTTCGCTGCGTCGTTCTTCGTTGAGGGATTAATTCTTTCTTCTCTAGTACTAGGTTACTGCGGTTGGTTCATTCGTTTTAGTTTTATGTGCACATTGGCTTCGAATTTAATTATGTTTGAACGATGCTTTTTTATTTGTATATCGCGCTGGGCTGTTATTGGAAAGAATATTTGTATTGATAGAAGTGTGGAGTTGTTCAAAGTATGGTTGTAGTGTCCTTACACGTTTCGGCCTAGGGTTCAGCCGATGGTGGTTGTATGAGCCCCCTGGGAGCTCTTATTCCAGGCCGAAACCATGGAATTGCTGCTATAATGCTCACACATGCCAACCCATGTAGCTCTCGGCTAGGCTCTCTGCTCACCTCGGCTTGCTTAGCTTTTTTTCCTGCTAGCTCAGAGATTAGTTACTCCCTCCATTCCAAAATATAATGCGCCCGCGCTTTTCGAGGTTCAACTTTGACCATAAATTTAACCAACGAGACCAACTGCGGCGGAAGAAAAAATTATATAATTGAAAACTTCTTTTGAATACGAATTCACTGATATAATTTTTGCTCCCGCCGCAATCGGTCTTGATAGTTAAATTTACGGTCAAAGTTGAAGCACGTGGATAGAGAAAGCACTACATTGTGGAATGGAGGGAGTATCTTTTTCTATTTAAAAATTTAGTCAAATCAAAAGATGGCATAGATTTTTCAAAAATGTGTTAAATAAAAAAAAAGAAATTCTGCAAATTTAGAAAAGGTTCCTGAATTTAAAACAATGTTCGCATTGAAAAAAAGGTTTGTAAAATTAAAAATATTGATTAACTTTTTTAAAACGTGATAAATTAAAAATATTCATGAATTTAATAATATTATTGGATTTTTTAGAAAAAAAATCATGAATTCAAATGTGAAACAAAAGATAAGAATAAAGAATAGAAAAGGAAAAAATGAAAAAAAGAGCATGAAAACCAGTAAAGAAAACACAAAAAAAAAGTAAAATGCAACTCAATATTTTCTGTAGCCTTTTCTGAACAAGAAAAACTTTCAACGCGTTACGGTGATGTAGATGTGCATTACTCTCAATGAGCGACACCCCCCCTTACAAGCGGGGCTCATAGCGACCCTACAACCCCATGCATCATAAGGCTTAAAATCAAGGAGACTTAGTATCTTATGAATAAATTGATAGGTTCCAAACTATTAAAAATAGATTGATAGGTTGTTGTTAGGGTTCAAAGAAATTGGAGGGTTTTTGTTCGTATCCAGACACTCAAGATAAAGTATCCCTCAATTTTTTAGGATATTCAACCAATAGCTTCGAAAGTCAATACTACAAAGTGAAGAAGACTAATCCCGCCTCTCGCGAACTCTCAACTAGGGTTTCCATGCCTCTCGTTGGCGCTGCCACCGGTTCACCTCATCTCCTATGGGCTATGGTCTTTAAACCATGGAGGCGGAGTGGATCCCGACCCTAGCCGACGGGAAGCCTCTGTTTTTTAGCTGTTTTTCAATTTTGTTAGGGTTTGTGTCATATGCTCGAGAAGGCGAGGCGACGGCGGCTTCTTGAAGATGAAATAAAATTCTTTCCGCCTAGCCACCATCCCTCATCAGACGGTGTGTGGACATGTGTCTTCGGCGGAGCTCGTGGGATCCAGTAGGCGTTTTTCTTCTGTGAATCCGCCTGGATCTAGTCTTCGTTCGTCTATGTCTGTGCGCCTGCAGGTTGGATCTTTTCAATCTATACTTCTTTTCATCAGCGGCGGTTGCCGTTTTTGTGCGTTGGTTACGTGGGGTCTTAGCACGACGACTTTTTTTTGCACGACGACCTACCGACTGTCTACTACAACAATGTTTGTTTTGTCATGTGGGGCACGGCCTACAGGCGTGGGCCACGCGGCAAGGAGCGACAGCCGCCGGCCGCAACAGGCGAGGCGTAGGCTGGGCAGGAGTCCTGGTCCTTATACATTAGTTCCTATAATAAAGGAGTAGTTTAGGCATAGGTTTCTAGTTTGTTAGCAGCCCATGGGGCCTTTATATACCGTATAACCAGCACCCTTTGGGGGCAAGCAATAAAGTTATTATCTCCTACCTCTTCCTCTACTCCTATCCTCTCCTCCCGCACCATTGAGCAGCCAGGCAAAAACCCTAGCGCTCCTATCCCCCGAGACTACGAACTACGTAGTCGAGGTCCTGCTGTCTTGGGCACCGAGGCCCTTAACAACTTGATATCAGGTTCCAGGCGATCCTCTTCTGCGTCCGCGCCAAGCACACCTCCATCGCCACCTTTCGTCGCCGCCTCGGTCATGTCCGGCATGGCAGAACCAACCACCGCTGATCTGGCCAAGATGATCGAGGCCTTGACTACAACGGTGGCGTCCCTGCAGACATCCGTCGCCGCGCTCCAGAAGGACAAGTCCACCTCCTCGTCGAGCGCTGTCGGCGCCCATGATGGGCAGCACCACAATGATCGCCCGCCCCGGTTTCAGAAGATGGACTTCCCCAAGTTCGACGGCAAGTCAGATCCGCTCGCTTTCCTCAACATATGCGAGTCCTTCTTCCATCAACAACGGATCACCGAGGAGGAAAAAGTCTGGATGGCGTCCTACAACCTCGAGGGTTCTGCCCAGCTATGGTACATGCAGGTCCAGCGTGACGAGGGCACTCCGCCGTGGCGCCGCTTCTCCGACCTGCTCAACCTCCGCTTCGGGCCACCTCTGCGCGCTAACCCGCTGGGCGAACTAATGGCGTGCAAGCGCACAACGTCCGTAGTCGACTTCCAGGAGCGGTTTGAGGCGCTCCTCCCCTAGGCAGGCATTTTATCAGAGACACAGAAGGTTCAGATCTTCATCGCGGGACTCCAGCCACCCCTCAGCCTCGACGTGGAAATCCACAACCCGTAGTCCCTCGCCGTCGCCATGAGCCTCGCCCGCAAGTTGGAGCTGCGCGACCAGTGCGCGCTCACCTCTGCGCCACCGGTGCGTTTTCAGCAGAAGGGCATCCTGCCGGCGCCCGTACCACGCCTCGTGCCCCCCGCACCGGCTCTACCAGCCACACCCCCTGCTCCCAGTCTGCCGGAAGGGCGCCCAATCAAACGCCTGTCACAGACAGAGATGGAGGAACGCCGTCGCCTGGGCCTATGCTTCAATTGTAATGAGAAGTTTGGCAGGGGCCACAACCGCGTCTGCCAGCGCATCTTTCTCCTCGACCTGGCGTCGGACAATGACGACGACGACACGGCCTCCGCCACCGCTGATGCCTCGTCGGCCGACCCTCGGATCTCGCTCCACGCGATCTCCGGCGTGCGCACAAGTGAGACCATGCAGATGCATATCACCCTCGGGGGTGTCTCCCTCCTCGCCCTGATCGACTAAGGCTCCACCCACAACTTCATCACCGAGGAGGCGGCCGCTCGTGCTACACTGCCATCCCCCACCACCGAGAAGATGCGTGTCACGGTGGCCAACGACAAGCGTGTTCCGTGCTAGGGCGCATACCGCGCCGTGTCCTTCCGCATCGACCAGGAGGCGTTCTCGGAGGATTTCCTCGCCTTGCCGCTTGCAGGCTACGACGTCGTCCTGGGCACGCAATGGCTGGCGACACTTGGACCGATCCTGTGGGATTTCTGCGCCCTCTCCATGACGTTCTGGTGGAGGGGCCATCGGGTCTACTGGCGCGGCCTTGCAGGACCGGACGGGCCAGCCCTGCAATCATGCAATGGCTGCGATTTCCTCGATGCCATCATCACAGAGTTTGACGGCATCTTCGCTGAACCCTCTGGCGTACCACCACTCCGCAGCCGCGACCACGGCATCACCCTGCTGCCCGGCTCCGCCCCGGTGGCCGTCCGTCCGTATCGCTACCCGGCCGCGCACAAGGACGAGCTGGAGCGTCAGTGCGCCGCCATGCTCGCCCAGGGCATCATCCGAGCAAGTCGTTCCGCATTCTCATCGCCGGTACTGCTGGTCCGCAAGCCCGACGGGTCCTGGTGCTTATGCATCGACTACCGCGCCCTGAACGCCATCACCGTCAAGGATGCGTTTCCAATTCCGGTGGTGGACGAACTCCTCGACGAGCTCCGGTGCGCTCGTTTCTTCACCAAGCTCGACTTGCGCTCCGGCTACCACCAGGTGCGGATGCGTGCGGAGGACATCCCAAAGACCGCCTTCCGTACCCACGACGGCCTCTACGAGTTCCTGGTGATGCCGTTCGGCCTCTGCAACGCGTCGGCGATGTTCCAGGCACTCATGAACGATCTGCTGCGGCCGTACCTGCGCCGCTTCGTTCTCGTCTTCTTCGACGACATCCTCATATTCAGCGAGTCGTGGGCCGATCATCTTCGCCATGTGCGCACCATCTTTACCGTACTGCACCAGCACCGGCTCTTCGTCAAGAGGTCCAAATGCTCGTTCGCCGTCGAGTCGATATCCTACCTGGATCACACCATCTCCGCGGCCGGAGTGGCCATGGATCCGAGAAAAGTGCAGGCCGTGGCCGACTGGCCGCAGCCTCGCTTGGCGCGCGCGGTCCGGGGGTTTCTCGGTCTTGCAGGGTACTACCGCAAGTTTGTCAAGGAGTTTGGCGTGGTCGCCGTGCCCCTGACGGCCCTGCTTCGCAAGGACGGCTTCTCATGGTCGCCGGAGGCGGCAGCAGCTTTTACCGCCCTCAAGACGGCGGTCACCACGGCTCCCGTGCTCGCGTTGCCCGATTTCACACGGCCGTTCATCGTCGAGTGTGACGCGTCTACATACGGTTTCGGGGCCGTCCTTCTCCAGGATCAGCACCCAGTGGCTTTCTTCAGCCGGCCGGCCGCGCCTCGTCACCGTTCTCTGGCGGCATATGAATGGGAACTCATTGGCTTGGTGCTCGCTATTCGCCATTGGCGACCGTACCTCTGGGGCGCCAATTTGTGGTAAAAATTGACCACTACAGTCTTAAATTCCTCCTTGACCAGCGCTTGGCAACCATTTCGCGGCACCACTGGGTCGGCAAACTACTGGGGTTCGATTTCACTGTGGAGTACAAGGCCGGTAGTACAAACACGGTGGCGGATGCCCTTTCCCGCCGCGACACGGAAGAGACGGGGGTCATGGCTATATCTGGTCCTCACTTCGACTTCATCGACCGCCTACGGCAAGCTTCGTCCACCGACCGAGCACTCGTCGCGCTGCGCGAGGATATCACAGCAGGCGCTCGGCAGCTGCCGTGGGCGCTCTCCGACGGCCTCGTCACTTTAACGGCCGCCTCTACATCCCACCAACGTCTCCACTACTCCAGGAGCTTCTCACCGCAGTGCACGATGACGGACACGAAGGCGTCCTGCGCACGCTGCATCGTCTCAGCCGCGACTTCCCCGCGCCTAACCTTCGCAAGACGGTGCAGGAGTATGTCCGCGCCTATGGTACTTGCCAGCGGTACAAGTCCGAGCACTTGCACCCAGCCGGTCTGCTACTGCCACTGCCGGTGCCTACGGCCGTGTGGACTGACGTCGGCATCGATTTCGTGGAAGCGCTCCCTCGTGTGGGCGGGAAGTCTGTTATCCTCACCGTGGTGGATCGCTTCAGCAAGTACTGCCACTTTGTGGCGCTGGCCCACCCGTACACGGCGGAATCAGTGGCGCAGGTGTTCTTCGCTGAGATTGTGCGTCTCCATGGCGTTCCGCAGTCCATGGTCTCTGACCGCGACCCCGTCTTCACCTCGGCTTTTTGGCGGGAGCTCATGCGCCTCACCGGGATCAAGCTGCACATGACGACGGCGTTTCATCCATAGTCGGATGGCCAAACGGAGGCTGCTAACAAGATCATTGTGATGTACCTCCATTGTCTCACCGGGGATCGTCCCAGGCAGTGGCTCCGGTGGCTTCCCTGGGCCGAGTATATCTACAACACCGCCTACCAGAAAGCGACCCAAGAAACTCTGTTCAAGCTTGTGTATGGCCGTGACCCTCCCACTATTCGCTCTTACGAGCCAGGCGATACACGGGTGGCCGCAGTGGCCAGGAGCATGGCGGAGCGCGACGAGTTACTCGCGGACGTCCGCTATCGTCTACAGTAGGCACAAGCGGTCTACAAGTCCTACTACGACAGACGCCATCGGGACATTCGGCATGACGTGGGCGATTGGGTCTGGCTTCGTCTTCGCCAGCGCGCCGCGTGCTCTCTCAACCTGCCAACCAGGGGCAAGCTCAAGCCACGCTTCTATGGGCCGTACCGCATTTCAGAGGTCGTCAACGACGTGGCCTACCGCCTTGAACTTTCGGCACGCTCGCGCCTCCATGACGTGTTCCACGTGGGCCTCCTCAAGAAGTTCTTCGGCACGCCTCCAACTGCACCACCGGGATTGCCTCTGATCCACAACGGGGCGGCTGTTCCAGAACCGGAGCGCGTGACTCATGCACGACTAGCACGCGGCGTTCACCAGCTGCTCGTCCACTGGAAGGGTGAAGCAGCATCATCAGCTACATGGGAGGATCTTGACAGTTTCGTCGAGCGCTACCCCGCTTTTCAGCTCAAGGACGAGCTGCTCGTCGAGGGGGGGGGGGGAGATGTCATGTGGGGCACGGCCTACAGGCATGGGCCACGCGGCCAGGAGCGACAGCCGGCGGCCGCAACAGGCGAGGCGTAGGCTGGGCAGGAGTCCTGGTCCTTATACATTAGTTCCTATAATAAATGAGTAGTTTAGGCATAGGTTTCTAGTTTGTTAGCAGCCCATGGGGCCTTTATATACCGTATAACCAGCACCCTTTGGGGGCAAGCAATAAAGTTATTATCTCCTACCTCTTCCTCTACTCCTATTCTCTCCTCCCGCACCATTGAGCAGCCAGGCAAAAACCCTAACGCTCCTATCCCCCGAGACTACGGACTACGTAGTCGAGGTCTTGCTGTCTTGGGCACCGAGGCCCTTGACATGTTCAGTTTCGATGAGGGAAAGGCAATGACAACGGCGCGCCTTCAGCTCGCTCAAGTGATTGTAGTCGTCGCTAGGTGGTCTACGGACATGGATGTAATTTTTATTTCTGATGTTCTTTATACTACCTTAAAAGTTGATGAATATATCGAAAGTTTTTTTAGCTTCGAAAGTCAAGAAGGCAGAAAAAAAGAAGGGGGAATTGGCGTACCAGATCAACCATCCTCATTCTGTCCACCTGACTCCAGTCAAGTCCACGATCGAGATGAGAAACCAACAACTCCTCGCCCCCATGTCATGTTTCTAGCACACACACTGCCACTATCCCAGTAGGCAGCAGCTATTAAACCAGCTCACACACGGCTAAACCCTAAACCCTAAACCCTAAACCCTAAGCTCCACCAGCAGCAGCAAGAGCACGAGGCTAGACGCGGCCGCGTTCCGCCACGTGCGCAACTTCCGGCCGCAGGCCGTGCCGGCATGCCGGCCCGTCCGCGAGCTGCGCCTCCCGTCGCGGAACCTGACGGGCGCCGTGGCGTGGGCGGCGCTCGCGAACCTCTCCGCCCTCGCCGCGCTCGACCTCTCCGGCAACGCGCTCCAGGGCGCCATCCCCGGCGGCTTCTGGCGCGCGCCGGCGCTCCGCGCCGTCGACGTGTCGCGGAACCAGCTCGGCGGCTCGCTGCGGGTCGAGCCCAACACGCGGCTGCTGTCCCTCAACGTGTCCGGCAACCGCTTCACCGTCGTCGCGGGCGTCGACGGCCTCCCGGGGCTCGACGCGCTCGACGTGTCCGCGAACAGGATCCGCGCGGTGCCGCAGGGGCTGAGCCGGCTGACGCGATTGCGCCGGCTCGACCTCTCCCGGAACGCGATGCGCGGGAGGTTCCCCGGCGACCTGCCCCCGCTCGATGGACTCCGCTTCTTGAACGTCTCGTACAACAACCTGTCCGGCGCGGTGAACGCCAGCGCGGTGAAGAGGTTCGGGCCCTCGGCGTTCGTCCACGCCGGCAATGCTTCGTTGGTGTTCTCGAAGGACTCCCCTGCGCGGCCCAGGCGGCCTCCGCCGCCACCGCGAACAAATGGAAAGAAGGATCACGCGAGGACGGCAAAGAGCACGGCAACGAAAAGGAAAAGGAAGAAGCATCTGGGCGTGGTCGCCGTGGCGATCGTGTGCGGGGTGGCGTCCGTGATCGTCCTGCTCTGCTTGGTCGGATCCGTGGCGTGCGGGGTGGTGAGGTGCCGGAGCAGGAAGCACGGAGACAAGGAGGCGGAGGAGAAGAAGGTGCAGTGGGGCGAGAAGGAAGAAGACGAGGTGGTTGTGGCGGCGGCAGCAGGAAAGGGGGCATCGGCCGCGCCGGTGGTGCTCTTCGAGCGGCCGCTCATGGAGCTGACGCTGGCCGACCTCGCCGCGGCCACTTCCGGCTTCGGGCGCGAGTCCCAGCTCGCGGAGCGCGGTGGCCGCAGCGGCGCCGCGTACCGCGCCGTTCTGCCTGGGGACCTGCACGTCGTCGTGCGCGTCGTGGAGGGCGCCATGGCCGGGGTCGGGGAGGACGACAACCCGGCCGCCGCGGCCGCGGCGTTCCGGGAACTCGCGCGGCTCCGGCACCCCAACATCCTTCCGCTCATCGGATACTGCATTGCAGGTGAGTGCAAATTTACTTTGGATTCTTTCTTTCGTTTCTAGTTGGAGCAGTTAGGTTCGGTGAGCAGAGCACCATAAAAGTGTTGGCTTTTGAAATTCGAACGCCGGCCATTGATTGCAGGGAGGGAGAAGCTGCTGCTGTACGAGTACATGGAGAAAGGCGACCTCCACCGGTGGCTGCACGAGCTGGAGCTGCCGGCGGGGCGGCCGGACTTGGACGACACCGGCGGCGACATCTGGGAGGCGGCGGAGGACAGGCGGTCGATATCCGACTGGCCGACGCGGCACCGGATCGCGCTGGGCGTCGCCCGGGGCCTGGCGTTCCTGCACCAGGGGTGGGCCGGGTCCGGCCGGGCCGTGGTGCACGGCCACCTGGTCCCGACCAACGTGCTCCTCAGCGACGACCTGGAGCCCCGGATCTCCGACTTCGGGCACCTCAGCGGCGGCGACGGCGACGACAACGCGACGCCGGAAGCGGACGTGTACGGGTTCGGCGCGCTGGTGCTGGAGCTGATGACGGGGCAGGCAAGGTGGGACGAGGCGTCGGTGAGCTGGGCGCGCGGGCTCGTCCGCGACGGCAAGGGGCTGGACATCGTGGACCCGCGGGTGCACGGCGGCGAGGCGGCGGAGCGGGAGATGGTGGAGTGCCTGCGCGTGGGGTACCTGTGCACGGCGCACTCGCCGGACAAGCGGCCGACGATGCAGCAGGTGGTGGGCGTGCTCAAGGACATCCGGCCTCGCCCGCTCGACGGCGGCGGCGACGCGTGATCATGCCATGCACTGCCAGTGTGCCGCGTGTGAACTGCGTGCGTGGCTCTGCCAGCCACCATCACATGCCTCCGCTCGAGTGCACCAGCACCATAGTACACGTCACAGCCTTTCCTTTTTCTACTGTATGTATGATCGGCAGGCCTCGTACGATGTGCAGTAGCGGTGGCGATGGGGAACATTTGATTTCAAACCATTTCTCACATAAATGCGTTCCCGCCATTGAATTGCAAAAGCTTGCACCGCAGGAGCATGAACACCGTAAATGCGTTCCCGCCAAAATCATGGAGAAAAGAAAACATCCGACAATAACCAACGGGTGGTATCACTTAGTATCCAAGTTCCAACAGGATTAGGAGGAACAAGAGAAGGTGCATCGTACTGCTACCTGCATGTGGAATCCATATGGCGTGGTACAAAAGGTGAGATCGAGATCGAGGTGGGGAGGACGTAGGCAGACATGCTTTACGAGTATGGAGTGGCAAGATATTGCTAAACTAGCAAAAGAAGATGTAAAACGAACATGGGTTAGTGGAGAGGAATGCGAGGTTGTTAAAATGTTTGTAAGGCTGGGAGTCAGAGATCGATCTCACTGGGGTTGGTTAGCCGCCTCGGCGCTTTTAGGTTTGTGAGGCCACACCACACATGTACGCGAGAGTACAAATGGTCAAGAAAGGGCTGGATCTTGTCGGGTTGCCGCTGGATCCTTGTGGGGAGGGACAGTTCAGGTCAGCGATGAGGTCTTGTTGGCTTGCTTCCACCGGTAGGTAGCAGGCACAGTGGCGATTCTGTCACGATGCGGGTGTGGGTCTAGGAGAGGAACGACTAAGTTGGAAGCACACCAAAGATGAAACTGTGTAGTACGTAGTACGTGTCTGTCGTGACTTCTCGGTTATTGTAACGTAAAAGTCACTTCTTCTCGAAAAAATAAGTCGAAGAGTATGGAAATGGAGCATTGCTACCGTAGAACCATTGTTCTACGGCGTTGGGTTAAAAAAAATGGAGCATTGCTGCAATAGTTCGTGGCGGCAGCCTGGTGGAAGATGCTGGTGTGTGTTGGCGTCGAGGCTTCTGTGGCGATGATGGCGGGCGCGGGCGATGTCGGAGGCGCAACAATGGTTGAGGTTGTCAACTCGTGTTTGGCATGTTTGCGGGACTTTCTCCCTTTGTTGTTGCAAAGTCAGAGTTGCAGCGGCAGGGTCCCGGTGGCGACAATGGCAGGCAGCGAGTGGTTTGTTCGACGATCTTTCATGGCGATAGCCTTAGTCGGTTCTCATTCGTTGCTCTCCATTAGAGTAGAAGCTACGCTGTCCTCCTCGCGGCTGGCCGAGTTCTGCCACGAATCTTCATGTGACTCTACATGGCCTCTACGGTGTGAGTTGGGTTGACGGTTGTCTATGATGAAGTCGGAGTTGCTTGCTTGTGATTAGGAATGGTGAGGACGCCTACTCGGGGAAAAGTAATGACGATGACGCCCGTGTGCTATCTAGACGGGACTCTCTCGGGACAAATGTGGGTGGGGTATCCTATACGTGTCGCTCAACAAATTAGGACGGTTTTCGTTCAGTTTTCCATTAGTTCAGTTTTCCATTAATTAACCGGGTAACTCTCTTCTGCTTAGTTAACGAACGAGACAAACCTTTTGCCTCTACTTTAAAGAAACATTCATTAAACTCCTAGGAATAGAGATTTAGGAGAACTCCTTAGTTTTCTCCTCAAAGTGAACCCCGCATGTAAGGGCCCGGTTGAATAATGGGTCTTGCATAAACAATATTATAACTGACACAACCGCAACCCATCTAGCCCTATGTGCATATTATCCTGGCTTTTTGCGGGTCAATTTATCAACCAACTTTTTATTTTGGTCATTTTTAAATACTTTCCACTTTTTAAAAAAAATTGGATTGCGAGCAAACATGCATGTTTGTGGCCCATGCGTATTACATTGGCAATTTTTCGTACAATTTTTAACCACTCTTTTACTTTCATCCTTTTTTATATTGAAACACTTTGAATTTTTTTCTAAAACTCTTCAAGAATTTAATTTTCTTAGAATTTCAATAAATGTTCATAGAATTTAAGACACATTCATGAATTTAAATAATATTCATAAATTTAAGATTATACTTTATTTACAAATTCTATTTTCAAGAGTTTTATGAAATTTATAATTTTCAAAATATTCAAAATAAATGTATAATTCAACCACACCTGAAAAATAATATCACTACAACAAAGTGTTTAGTAGCACAGTAGTTTAATGGTTTTGGTAGTAGAAACAATAGCAAAAAAATAATAATATCAATTTTGTAGTGATTGTAACAGCTGCAACAATAGTAGTAACTTAGCACAGATCAATATAAGAAAAGCGTAGGCATTGGATTAGCAATGGATATTTGTGTTGGATGATCATCATATAACATTCATAACCTAGAGCGATACACAATAGCTTCAATTCATTAGCGTAATGTAGTCATGTATTCCGTATATAGTCATACGTACTTATAACAAGAACTTGCATGACATCTTTTGTCCTAGCCTCCCATGACAGCGGGGTCCATAAGAAAATCTAATGGATATTAAGACCTTCTTTTAATAGAGAACCGCAACAAAACATTAACTCATAGTGAATGCATGAACTCCTCATACTACGGTCGTCACCAGAGCGAATCCCAATTGTTTTCACTTTGTGGTCTACGAATCAGAACATTTTAAATAGCAAACGGTGGGCTTGTGGCGGATTGGGGTCCACGTACTGGAATGCGGATAGCGAGCGATATTGCGAGCCCTATGTCCATGTAGTGGATTTGAAAATGCACTAGATTATTGTGTATTTCTATTTCATTAAGAAAAAGTAATGGCATTTAATTTGATGAGTTGGGGACGCTATTCCGGACGCGATAGCGGATGCTATCTCCACTATTTGAAACTGTGCACATAATAGGTGCATACAACTTGCAAGATAGGATGCAAAACATATTTATGTTCGCAAAAACATAATAGGTTCAGATATAAAATTATAGCACTCGAAACCTAGTGACAAGCATTAAGCATAGCAAAGTCTTAGCAACATCAATCTCAGAACATAGTGGATACTAGGAATCAAGCCCTAACAAATTGACTCGATTACATTGCAAATCTCATCCAACACCATCAACCAATCCTATGAAGGAATTACTCACTCCCGGTGATGAGCATCAAGAAATTGTTGATGAAGAAGGGTTAGATGACAACGACGATGAATCCCCCTCTCCGGAGCCCCGAACAGACTCCAGATCAGCCCTCCCGATGAAGAACGGGAGGTGGCGGCGGCTCCATATGTAAAATGCGATGATTCCTTCTCTGGGTTTTTTCTCCATGAGACGGTATTTATGGAGTTGGAGTTAGGGCAATCGGAGGTCTGTGGGAGCCACAAGCCCACACAGTCTGGCCTAGGGGGCGCCACCTGAGCCCATGGCTCCATGGTGGCCCCCTCTAGTAAGGTCTTTTCGCCAATAATTTTATATATTCCAGAAAAAATCTTCATAAACTTTCAGCCCAATTTGAGAACTTTTATTTCTACACAAAAATAATACCATAGTAGTTTCACTGAAAATAGCGCTAGTCCGGGTTAATTTCATTCAAAATATGCAAATTAGAGTCCAAAACAAAAGCAAAAGTGTTTGAAAAAATAGATATGATGGAGATGTATCAACGCCCCCAAGCTTAATGCATTGTTTGTCCTTAAGCAATTCAGTTGACAAACTGAAAGTAACAAAGAAAAACTTTTACAAACTCTTTTGTTCTGTTGTTCTATACTCCCTCCGTTCCTAAATATAAGTCTTTTTATATATTTCAATAAGAACTACATACGGATGTATATGGACATATTTTAGAGTGTAGGTTCACTTATTTTGCTCCATATATAGTCTGCATTGGAACCTCTATAAAGACTTATAGTTAGGAACGGAGAGAGTATATGTTTCACTAGTATTCAAGTTTTCTTGAGGAGCCATGTACTCCCTATACTTGCTCTACCTTGCCCTCTGTCTATCATTGTCGTAGTCGGCCTGATTCATGGTCTAGCGCAGGATGTCGACTAACATAGCACCCTTCATTGGGTTAGGAATCAATGTCTTCAAATCCTCCACCATCGCCTTCTTCACCATAGCGTATGCCTCCTTGTGCATGTCTTCGATGCTGGTTAAGTTCAAGGACACTTTCATGGTGTTCTCGAACTTGGTGCGGTCATCGAGCAAGCACCCGAGGAAGAAAGTCCTCCATCCATAAGGGGTTGGGGTTGGAGTTCATGGCATTGGAGAGGTGGAAGAGGAGTGATAGATAGAGATGGTTAATTGAGTGTTGTGGTAGATAAGTAGCGAGAGTTTGGGTGGGTAAATATGTGGGCTTTGGACGATAGGATTTAATGATGATCAATCTTTGAACTTTGTGTTGTTCATAATATAGAACTTTGTGTTGTTCATAATGTAGATCGAGACAGAGAACAAGGGCAAGGAGGTGGTTCCCTCCATGGAGAAGGGGAAGGAGGTGGTGCTGCCCTTGGAGGAGGTGCCACCCACGGATGAGGACGTGGTGCTGGAGCAGCCCCCCAACGGCAAGTGCCGGAACTTCGCGCACTACCATCAGGAGGGTGGCCTAACTCACTTCTGCAAGTTCATTCTTGCCCCGAAGCTGGAGTGCCTACCAATGCCCCTGGACTTCATGAAACATTTCCCGGCCGTGTTGATGGAGTTCCGGCTGAAGATTAACACCGGCTGCACATGGAGGTGTCGGGGAACGCAGTATTTCAAAAAAAATCCTATGATCACGCAAGATCTATCTAGGAGATGCATAGCAACAAGAGGGGAGAATGTGTCTATGTACCCTCGAAGACCGAAAGCGGAAGCGTTTAGTAACGTGATTGATGTAGTCAAACGTCTTCGTGATCCAACCGATCCAAGCATCGAACGTACGACACCTCCGCGTTCAGCACACGTTCAACTCGATGACGTCCCTCGAACTCTTGATCCAGTTGAGGCCGAGGGAGAGTTCCGTCAGCACGATGGCATGGGGACGGTGATGATGAAGTTACCGGCGCAGGGCTTCACCTAAGCAGTACGACGATATGACTGAGGTGTGTAACTATGGAGGGGGGCACCGCACACGGCTAAGAGATTGTCTGTTGTGCTATTAGGGTGCCCCTGGCCACGTATATAAAGGAGGGAGGGAGAGAGGAGGCCGACCAAGTTGGGTGCGCCAAGGAGGGAGTCCTACTTGGACGGCTAGTCCAGGTAGGATTTGCCCCCCTTTCCTTTCTTCCACCGGAGGGAAAGGGAAGGGAGAGAGAGGGGGCCGGCTCCTTCCCCTAGTTCAATTCAGTTTGGGCAAGGGGAGGGCGCACCCCTCTCTTGTGGCCCTTTCTCCTCTCCTCCAATAAGGCCTACTTCTCCCGGGGGGTTCCGGTAATCTCCCGGTACTCCGAAAAAATGCCCGAATCACCCGGATCCATTCCGATGTCCAAATGCAACCTTCCAATATATGAATCTTTATGTCTCGACCATTTAGAGACTCCTTGTCATGTCTGTGATCTCATCCGGGACTCCGAACAAACTTCGGTTCATCAAAACACGAAACTCATAATACAAATCGTAATCGAACGTTAAGTGTGCGGACCCTACGGGTTCGAGAACTATATAGACATGACCGAGACATATCTCCGGTCAATAAACAATAGTGGAACCTGGATGCTCATATTGGCTCCTACATATTCTACGAAGATCTTTATCGGTCAAACTGCATAACAACATACGTTGTTCCCTTTGTGTAACGCCCCGTATGTAACTTGCCATATTTGTATTCCAACTCTTGCCATTTTCGGCACTAAGTTATGATATTCCCTCGTGGCTGGGTTTTGTCTTTGTTTTGTTTTTGTCCTTGTCATGCATCTCATATCATGTCATCATGTGCATCGCATTTGGCTACGTGTCCGTCTCATGCATCCGAGCATTTTCCCCGTTGTCCGTTTTGCATTCCGGCACTCCTATGTCCTCCGGCGTACCCTTTTGCCTCTTTTTGTGTGCAGGTGTTAAACGTTCTCGGATTGGACCGAGACTTGCCAAGCGACCTTGGTTCACTACCGGTAGACCTCCTGTCAAGTTTCGTGCCATTTGAATTTCGTTTGATACTCCAACGGTTAACCGAGGAACCGTAAAGGCCTCGTGTGTGTTGCAGACCAACACCTCTCCAAACTGGCCCAAAACCCAGCTAAACCCCCTCCATCCTCTCGGTCGTTCGATCACGATCGCGTGGCCGAAAACCGCACTCCATTTGGAGCCTCCTAGCTCCTTCTATGTATAAATAGGCCTTCCCCGTCCAAATCTCGGATCAAATCCACCCCTAACCCTAGTCTCCCCTTCCTCCGCGCACCGGACACGTCCGCATGGGACGGACGCGTCCGCACCGCCGCCCGCGTCCAACCGCAAGCTACCACGTGTCGCCGCCGCCGTCCCCGCGCCGCCGGCCCGCCGTAGCCCGCAGCAGGCACGCGGGACCCGAAGA
>NC_057812.1:520085640-520094992 GCF_018294505.1 Triticum aestivum
TTCGCCGCCGCGGGAGCCGCGCCCCGGCGACCGGATCCGCCCGCCCCCGTCCTTCTCCTCAAGATTCCGGCGAGCCCCACCCATCTCCGGTGAGTTCGAGCTCTCTCCGGCGAACCTCGGAGTCTGCACCGCCAGATCTGGTTTTGAGAAACCCTAGGGGTTGACCTCGTTTTTCCCTAAGTCTGCATTATTTTCTAGCATGTTCATCGCATCATAACTTTGCATCCGTAGCTCCGTTTCGCGCGTGTGATATATCAAATTGTTCGTCTGGATGTGCTCTTCATTTAATTCCATTGCACCATGTTTGTTTGAGATCATCTTGATGCCCTAAATGATGTTGCAAGAGTGCTATGTAATGTTAGTTTCTGTTTCTTAACAGATTATGGACATTTGTCATTTTTGCCATGTTTAATGTGTGCCTCTTGTGAACTTGAGCCCTACATGTGATTTGGGCTATGCCATGTCATATTTACAAGGGTGTATGCCATGTATTTTTGTGATCAATGTGGTGAGTAACACAAGCATGCAAAGTAGCTCTCGTGATGTTGCTGATTTCAGGTACTTAGAATTCTTCTAAGTCATTTCCCTGATGTTATTTTTATGCCATGTATTCATGTTGCTACAGAGTGATCCATGCCTCTTTTGAGCATGTTCAGTAAGGATGATTTTGAGATATTGTTATGTTCTATCCATCCATGTCTTTGTTTGCAATTATGGAGCACCCTAGCGTGACTCAATCTTGCTCTACTTTTGCTATAAAATGTTCCTGGCAGATTGTTTATGTGTTAATCAATTTTGCCGAGGTTATTGTAGTTGATCCATGCATGCTATGAGGTTGTTCTTGAGCTATTTGATCATGTCTTCTTGCTTGGTGTATGCTTAGTTTGTCATGCAATGCCTTGTGGTGAGTGCATCGAGCTCGCAAACATGCCTACGTAACTCTGTTTTTGCCATGTCCAGTTTTCTGCCAAGTCTGAATCTGTTAACGAAACTTGCTATGTTTACATGGTTTCCATTGTATCTTCTGAAACTTTTTGGCTTATGATCAGTAAGGGACTTTTGTTATATGCTTTGAGTAGTTTCATGCCATGCCTTGCTTTGCCATGATATGATCATGTAACATGTTGTTATCTTGCCCTAAACATTGCTTCCTGATGTTAAATCCTGACATGTTATTTTTCACTAAGTCTGTGAACCTGATATGTTTTACACTTTTGCCATGCTTGTTTGAACCTGCTATTGAGTGATTTAGCCGTAGCTCAGTGTTCATATTTTGTCAAGCATCTTGAGTAGATCACTGCCATGTGCTTTGTTGCTATGTTAGAGTGCAGTAGCTTAGTTTCTTGATGCATTTTAGTTGGCATCGTGCTGTTAATCGCATAATAGTGCCATTATTGTTTTGTTTGCCTTTTGTAAACCATGCATCCGATTCCGGTGATCCTTATATCGATTTCGACCGAAATCAACTCATCTTTCCAGCGGCACTCTTGGTTTTCCAAGTTGAGGCATGGTTCAATCTTTCCCTTCCGAAGCATGCATATGCATTGCATATCACATCCCGCATATCATGCCATGTTTTGCATCATGTTTCTTGCGCATTGCACCATGGTTGGTCGTGGTTCCCTTTGCTTTTGTTCTTACTTTGGGTAGAGCCGGAAGACGAGTATGTGATCGAGGAACCCGTTGAGTACGCTTATGAGGATCAAGCTTACGTCAACTCGGACAACTTTGCAGGCAAGATGACCATACCCTCGAAATCACTTCTATCTTTGCTTGCTAGTTGCTCGCTCTATTGCTATGCCTATGCCGTAATACCTACCACATGCTTTATCATGCCTCCCATATTGCCATGTCAAACCTCTAACCCACCTTGTCCTAGCAAACCGTTGTTTGGCTATGTTACCGCTTTGCTCAGCCCCTCTTATAGCGTTGCTAGTTGCAGGTGAAGATTGGAGTTTGTTCTTTGTTGGAACATGTTTGTTGTTGGGATATCTTTATTATATCTTGTTTACCTTAATGCACCTATATACTTGGTAAAGGGTGCAAGGCTCAGCCTTATGCCTGGTGTTTTGTTCCACTCTTGCCGCCCTAGTTTCCGTCATACCAGTGTTATGTTCCTTGATTTTGCGTTCCTTATGCGGTTGGGTTATAATGGGAACCCCTTGACAGTTCGCCTTGAATAAAACTCCTCCAGCAAGGCCGAACCTTGGTTTTACCATTTGCCACCTAGCCTTTTTCCCTTGGGTTCCGTAGACTCAAGGGTCATCTTTATTTTAAGCCCCTGGGCCAGTGCTCCTCTGAGTGTTGGTCCAAAACAGAGCCACTTGCAGCGCCACCTTGGGGAAACTTGAGGGTTGGTTTTAGTTGTACATAGTGTTCATCCAGTGTGCCCTGAGAACGAGATACATGCGACTCCTATCGGGATTTGTTGCCACATCGGGCGGCTTTGCTGGACTTGTTTTACCATTGTCGAGATGTCTTATAACCGGGATTCCGAGTCTGATCGGGCCGTCCTGGGAGAAGGAATATCCTTCGTTGACCATGAGAGCTTGTGATGGGCTAAGTTGGAACACCCCTGCAGGGATTTGAACTTTTGAAAGCCGTGCCCGTGGTTATGGGTAGATGGGAATTTGTTAATGTTCGGTTGTAGAAAACTTGACACTAAACTTAATTAAAATGGATCAACAACGTGTGTAGCCATGATGGTCTCTTTTCGGCGGAGTCCGGGAAAAGAACACTGTCTCGTGTTATGCTTGAACACAAGTAGTCTAGGATCACTTCTTGATCATAGATTCTCGAACGTGCTTTGCCTTCTCTTCTCGCTCTCATTTGCGTATGTTAGCCACCATATATGCTAGTGCTTGCTGCAGCTCCACCTCATACCTTTTCCCTACCCATAAGCTTAAATAGTCTTGATCGCGAGGGTGTGAGATTGCTGATTCCCCGTGACTCACAGATTACTTCCAAAACCAGATGTAGGTGCCAATGATACCATTCCAGGAGATGCGACAGAACTCAAATGGGAGTTCGATGAGGACTCATGACGTTACTACGTTTCCTTTCCAGACGATCAGTAGTGGAGCCCAGTTGGGGCGATCAGGGGTCTTATGCATTTGGGGTTGTCTTTATTTTGGTTCCGTAGTCGGACCTTGATTGTATCTGGATGATTGTAATGCTATATTTATGTATTGTGTGAAGTGGCGATTGTAAGCCAACTCTGTACCTCTTTCTTATTCAGTACATGGGATGTCTAAAGATTACCCCTTTTGCGACATGCCTACAATGCGGTTATGCCTCTAAGTCGTGCTCCGACACGTGGGAGATATAGCCGCATCGTGGGTGTTACAAGTTGGTAATCAGAGCCTTCCCCGACTTAGGAGCCCCCTGCTTGATCGAATCGTTGGCGTTGTTGAGTCTAGAAAAATGTTTTGAGTCTTTTAGGATTATATATATCGGAGAGTAGGATTCTTTTTTTTACTCCTCAGTCCCTTCGTCGCTCTGGTGAGGCATCCTGACGTAGAGTTTTGACTCTTCTCTTCTCAAATTTCACTAAAAAAATTTAGGGTCACACCGGTATCTTGGAATCGTTCCAATGGTTTTGTGACGAGAACATTGTTCTTGGTGCCTTCTGACATTTAGGGGTTGTGGCAGTGTCCCGGGGAGTTGAGCTCTGAGGTGCTATCGTCACAATTTTATCGTTGCAATTCTGGAATACCTGAGTTTCGCCGACATCAAAAATCTCTTTTATGCAGTTGTTGGTGAGATAACCTCGATGCCACCCAGTACTGGGGCGGGAGTTCGGGAGTATTGCCATAACTCGTATAACGGATGCTTTTCAAAGGTTGAGGTAAATGATTTCCGAAGGTTTCTTGGTTATGTGTTGAAGGATGGATACAGCTGGATGTAGGATTTGCTAGTTTTGGGTGAGATATTATGCTTCCCCGGTATCCCCAACACCTGATTGCATAACCGGAAAATTTCGGGAGTTTCATAGGTGGGAATTCATGTAGCTCTAGTATTTCTTCCGCAGATATTTGGTTTGTGATTGGGTAATCCTTACCAAGTATTTTTTCATGTCCGTACCTTGTTGTTTTATTCATCTACCTCTATCTAAGTGGCTTCTCAATTTATGGAAGTGTGATCATTTAATTTGGATTTCATTCGTTCATTTTTGTTCGAATGTTAAGGCTACATGTTGCAATTTCGATCCATTTGATTCATCTTGAATATATGTCTTTCAAGATGCTAACGGATGTCACCCTCTTCAGGATGGCTCCTCCAACGCGTCAGAATCCGGAACCGCCGCCACCACCTCCACTTCCGGAGGCATGGCAAGTTGTGATGGCCGCTACCAACGCCAACACGCAGCTGATTATGCAACTCTTGCAAGAGCGCAACCAAGGAAATCAAGGCAATGGCAACAATCAAACTCAGTTTTCTACACTCAACAAGTTCCTCGCAAACCAGCCAAAGACCTTCAGTAACTGTGTCGAGGCCACAGATGCTGATGATTGGATCATGGATATCTGCAAACATTTCGAGTGCAGCAACGTCAGGCCTGAGGACTTTGTCAAGTTTGCCTCGTTCCAACTCAAAGACCAAGCTACGGAGTGGTATCAACAATACAAAGATTCCAAAGGAGGTCGTGTGATTACCTGGGATGATTTCCGCCAAGACTCCAGAGCTCACCACATTTCTCAGAGTGCTGTTGAGAGTAAGCGTGAGGAGTTCCGCAATCTAAAGCAAGGCAGCTTGTCTGTTTACCAATACAACATCATGTTCCAGAAGCTTGCTCGTTTTGCTAAGCAAGACGTCCCTGACAAGAAGAGCATGATTTATCAGTTCAGAGGTGGCCTTAGAGAAGATCTGCAACTAGCGCTCGTGCTTTTCGAGCCGAAAAAGTATGATGAATTCTACAATATGGCACTAAAGCAAGAGGCTGCTCAACTCAAGTGCGATGCTTCCAAGAAGAGAGTCAGGGATGCAACTCCTTCTTCTTCCTCAACTCAAGTGGCAGCTAAGCAGCAAAAGTATTGGTTGCCTCCTCCTCCTCCGTTCTGTCAGCCTTATCAGCAGAAGAGCAAATGTGGCAATGGATCTTCCCACCCACCCAACCCAGGCTTTCAGAACAAGGCTTCATCTCATGCTCCAAGATCAAGTGCTCCGTATCACCGGCCGCTCTCAGAGGTTACTTGCAACAAGTCTCAGCAGAAGGGTCACTATGCAAACAAATGCTTCAACCAGAGGCGTCTTCCGCCTCCTCCTCCTGTGAGATCTACCAGCAATGCAGTGGTCAAGCATAATCCCAAGTTTGCAAAGGTCAACATGACGAACGCAGCTCAGGCAGAGGACTCGTCAGAAGTGATCATGGGTAACCTTCCCGTTAACGATATTCCTGCAGAAGTTCTTTTTGATACTGGTGCATTGCTTTCTTTCATTTCAAGACCTTTTGTTGCCAAGCATGAGTTTGTGACCGAAAAGATTCCTTTCCCGTTGAAGATTGTGTCCCCGGGCAAGCAAATGACATCTAACAATTGCGTCCCGGATGTTTCTATCACGATGGGCGACTATAAGTTTTTGTCCTCTCCAATCTTTCTTGGTAACTCGGATATTGATCTAATTCTCGGCATGGACTGGCTTTCTAAGCACAAGGCTCAGCTTGATTGTGTTGCCAGGCAGATTCAATTGACACACTCGTCTGAGGATGTGATCGTCTTTGCCGCTCGTGATGATACCATTCGACTGTTTTCTCTCAATGAGAAGGGCGAGTTGGATGCAATCTCTCAGATTCCAGTCGTTTGTGAATATCAAGACGTCTTTCCAGAAGAGCTTCCAGGAATGCCTCCTCACCGGCCAGTTGAATTCGTCATCGATCTTGAGCCTGGCACGGAACCTGTTTGCAAACATCCTTACAAGCTTGGACCGAAAGAGTTGAAGGAGCTGAAGAAACAAATCGATGAACAAGAGCGTATGGGTCTGATCCGACCGAGTTCTTCTCCTTGGGGTTGTGGTGTTCTTTTCATCAAGAAGAAGGATGGAACGGACCGACTTTGTGTCGACTACCGCCCATTAAACAAGAAGACCATAAAGAACAAGTACCCACTTCTGAACATTAATGAGCTTTTCGAACAACTCAAGGGTGCTCAAGTATTCTCCAAGCTTGACCTCCGTATGGGTTATCATCAGATTTGCATTCGTGAACAAGACATCCCCAAGACAACATTCAGAACAAGCTTTGGTTCCTATGAATACACTGTCATGTCTTTCGGCCTTGTCAACGCTCCTCCAACATTCTCTCGCATGATGAACTTCATCTTCAACCCATACAGAAATGACTTCGTCTTGGTCTATCTCAATGACATTTTGGTCTTTTCCAAGAACAAGGAGGATCATGCCAAGAACTTGAGATTGGTGCTGGACAAACTCAGAGAACATCAGTTCTATGCGAAGTTTTCAAAGTGCGAGTTTTGGCTCGATGAGGTTCTCTACCTTGGGCATATCATCTCCGCCAAGGGCATAGCTGTTAATCCTGAGAAGGTGTCTGCAATTGTGAATCGGGAACCGCCTCAGAATGTGAAGCAGCTCCGCAGCTTCCTTGGGCTCGCAAGCTATTGCCGAAGGTTCGTTGAGAATTTCTCTAAGATCGCGAAGCCTCTTTCCAACCTCCTCCAGAAGCATGTGAAGTATGTCTGGACGCCTGAATGTGACATCGCTTTCAACACCCTCAAAGAGAAGTTAGTCACAGCTCCAGTTCTGACTCCTCCTGACGAATCCAAACCGTTTGAGGTTTTCTGTGATGCTTCCCTGCAAGGTCTCGGTGCTGTGTTGATGCAAGAGAAGAAAGTTGTCGCCTATACCTCTCGCCAGTTGAAGCCCAACGAAAAGAACTACCCTACTCATGACCTCGAGTTGGCGGTAGTTGTCCATGCTCTTTTAACATGGTGACATCTCTTGCTGGGAAGAAAAGTGGACATCTTCACTGATCATAAGAGTCTCAAGTACATCTTCACTCAGCCAAACCTCAACCTCAGGCAGACTCGTTGGGTCGAAATGATTCAAGAGTATAATCCGAGTATCGAATACACTCCAGGCAATGCCAATGTCATTGCTGACGCATTGAGCAGAAAGGCTTACTGCAACAGTTTGATTCTCAAGCCCTTCCAACCGGAGCTTTGTGAAGCTTTCTGCAAACTTAATCTTCAAGTTGTTCCTCAAGGATTCCTTGCCAACCTCCAAGTCTCTCCTACTTTGGAAGATCAGATTCGTGAGGCTCAACTTCTTGATGCCATGGTGAAGAAGGTGAAGATTGAGATTTCCAAGAGCCAACCCAAGTACAAGTGCTATCGCCTTGATGACAAGGATACTTTATTCTTCGAGGATCGCATTGTTGTTCCTAAGGGTGACCTTCATAAAGTCATTATGAACGAGGCTCACAATTCACTCATATCTATTCATCCTGGAAGTATAAAGATGTACCATGACCTCAAGCAGTCGTATTGGTGGACTCGAATGAAGCGCGAGATTGCTCAGTTCGTGAATGAATGTGATGTCTGCAGAAGAGTGAAAGCAAAACACCAACGAACAGCTGGTCTCCTCCAACCTCTTGCCATTCCAGAATGGAAGTTTGACCATATTGAGATGGACTTCGTGACTGGATTTCCAAAGTCCAAGCGTGGCAATGATGCTATCTTCGTTGTCATCAACAAGCTCACTAAAGTGGCTCATTTTCTTCCTATCAAAGAATCTATCACGGCAACTCAGTTGGCAGAGCTATATACCTCCAGGATTGTCTCCCTGCACGACATTCTGCAGTTGATATCTTCGGATCGTGGAAGCATCTTCACTTCTAAGTTTTGAGATTCCTTCCAGAAGGCCATGGGCACCAGCATTCGCTTCGGCACAACCTTTCATCCTCAAACTAGTGGACAAGTCGAGCGAGTAAATCAAATTGTTGAAGATATGCTCAGGGCATGTGTCATTTCTTTCGGTATGAAGTGGGAAGATTGTCTTCCATATGCCGAGTTCTCCTACAACAACAGCTTCCAAGCGAGTTCGGGCAAGGCCCCATTCGAGATTCTCTATGGTAGAAAGTGTCATACTCCTCTTAACTGGTCAGAGACTGGTGAACGCCAACTTCTACGCAATGACTTGATCACAGAGGCTGAAGAAATGTGCAAAGTCATTCGTGAAAATATCAAAGCCGCACAATCGCTCCAGAAGAGTTACTATGATAGCAAGCATCGTGACTTGGCTTTCGAGATCGGAGACCATGTCTACCTCCGCGTCTCTCCAATGAAAGGTACTCGTCGCTTCGGTATCAAAGGGAAGCTTGCCCTAGATACGTGGGTCCTTTCAAGATCATTGGCAAAAGAGGCGATCTCTCCTATCAACTTGAGCTTCCATCCAACTTTGCAAATGTGCACGACGTGTTTCATGTCTCTCAGCTTCGCAAGTGTTTCAAGACTCCGGACCGCACCATCAACTTCGAAGAAATTGATCTCCAAGAAGACCTATCTTATCATGAGCATCCCGTTGCTATTCTTGAAGAAACTGAGCGCAAGACTCGCAACAAGTCTATCAAATTCCTGAAAGTGAAGTGGTCACATCATTCCGATCGTGAAGCCACCTGGGAACGCGAGAACCACCTCCGTTCCGAATATCCGGAGTTTTTCCAGTCCTAGATCTCGGGACGAGATTCTTTCGTAGTGGTGGAGTGTTGTAACGCCCCGTATGTAACTTGTCATATTTGTATTCCAACTCTTGCCATTTTCGGCAATAAGTTATGATATTCCCTCGTGGCTGGGTTTTGTCTTCGTTTTGTTTTTGTCCTTGTCATGCATCTCATATCATGTCATCATGTGCATCTCATTTGCATACGTGTCCGTCTCATGCATCCGAGCATTTTCCCCGTTGTCTGTTTTGCATTCCGGCACTCCTATGTCCTCCAGCGTCCTCTTTTGCCTCTTTTCATGTGCGGGTGTTAAACGTTCTCAGATTGGACCAAGACTTTCCAAGCGGCCTTAGTTCACTACCGGTAGACCGCCTGTCAAGTTTCGTGCCATTTGAATTTCGTTTGATACTCCAACGGTTAACCGAGGAACCGTAAAGGCCTCTTGTGTGTTGCATCCCAACACCTCTCCAAAGTGGCCCAAAACCTAGCTAAACCCCCTTCCATCCTCTCGGTCATTCAATCACGATCGCGTGGTCGAAAACCGCGCTCCATTTGGAGCCTCCTAGCTCCTATGTATAAATAGGCCTTCCCCGTCCAAATCTCGGATCAAATCCACCCCTAACCCTAGTCTCCCCTTCCTCCGCGCGCCAGACACGTCCGCACCGCCGCCCGCGTCCAACC
>NC_057812.1:520395509-520485479 GCF_018294505.1 Triticum aestivum
ATCATGTAACAGTCATAACCTAGGGTGACACAGAACTAGCTCCAGTTCGTTGATATAATGTAGGCATGTATTCCGAATATAGTCATACGTGCTTATGGAAAAGAACTTCCATGACATCTTTTGTCCTACCCTCCCGTGGCAGTGGGGTCCTTACGGAAACTAAGGGATATTAAGGCCTCCTTTTAATAGAGAACCGGAACAAAGCATTAACACATAGTGAATATAGGAACTCCTCAAACTACAGTCATCACCGGTAAGTATCCCGATTATTGTCACTTCGGGGTTAACGGATCATAACACATAATAGGTGACTATAGACTTGCAAGATAGGATCAAGAACACTCATATATTGATGAAAACATAATAGGTTCATATCGGAAATCATGGCACTCGGGCCCTAGTGACAAGCGTTAAGCATAGCAAAGTCATAGCAACATCAATCTCAGAACATAGTGGACATTAGGGATCAAACCCTAACAAAACTAACTCGATTACATGATAGATCCCATCCAACCCATCACCGTCCAGCAAGCCTACGATGGAATTACTCACGCACGGCGGTGAGCATCATGAAATTGGTGATGGAGGATGGTTGATGATGACGATGGCGACGGATTTCCCTCTCCGAAGCCCCGAACGGACTCCAGATCAGCCCCCCCGAGAGGTTTTAGGGCTTGGCGGCAGCTCCGTATCATAAAACACGATGATTTCTTCTCTCTGATTTTTTTCTCCCCAAAACTCAATATATGGAGGTGGAGTTGGCGTCGGAGAGGCAACAGGGGGCCAACGAGGTAGGGGGTGCGCCCTAGGGGGGCAGGCGCGCCCCCACCCTCGTGAAGAGATGGTGGGCCCCCTGGCCTTCATCTTTGGCAGGTATTTTTATTATTTTCTGAAAAGTGGCTCCGTGAAGTTTCATGTCATTCCGACAACGTTTGCTCCTGCACATAAATAACACCATGGTAATTCTGCTGAAAACAGCATCAGTCCTGGTTAGTTTCATTCAAATCATGCAAGTTAGAGTCCAAAACATGGGCAAAAGTGTTTGGAAAAGTAGATACGTTGGAGACGTATCATACATCACCGAGCCATGCGACACTAGCTGGGCAGCAGCCCCCGAGTTCCGACCCGGAGTTCCGATGCGGCTCACCTCCTGGCAAGAGAAGGGCCTAACCTGGGTTTCCTCGAACGAGCTGACTGGGCTCCAGAGTGCGTCCAAAACATGATAACCAAGAGAATCAAACTTGTCAACGTGATCCAGGTTATGCTCATTCGCCGGATCCTTCCGTGCCAACGGCGGACCTGCTATTTGTGGGAGTTCGATCCGGCCAAGCACCAGACGCTACTAGAGCGCTTTGGCACGACGCACGAAGACATCTGGAAAGCGCTCTTGAAGGCCCGCGAGGCACCTCCACCCACGACCTAGGATTGCGGGCTTAGCTTAAAATGTGAGGCAAATCCGGTAAGTTCTTTCATGTTTTCAAGGTATACCCTTTACTGGCATATTTTGAGGAAGGAGTCTAAGCCTTCCTATCGATTCTTCAGGCCTGGATCAACATAGCGGGGCGGATTAACTGTCCGGCTCCGCTACCCGAAGACCAAGAAACCCCACTACTGACGAAGATGCTGTTTCCGGCGCCTTATGATGTGAAGGAGAAGAAGGCCAAGAAAACGGCCAAGGGGGCCAGGAGTGGCCCTCACCAAAAAAGTGCTTCCGACGTGACGTCCGAAGATGAGACTCACTCCTCGGCACCGAAGATGACAACGAGGAGGAGGAATAAAGCGATGCCCCTTCTGAGAGGGGAAGGAAGAAAAGGGGGGCCTCAATAAATCTGGAGGCGAAGGCGCCCAAGAGGGGGAAGGGCTCCCTCGCGGATAACTCCGCGTGGGATGTCGACAGCAGTCCGGAGTGACTGCCCCGGACCAAGCCTCAGGCCGCCTCGTAAGTACCAAAAAACCTTATGCACGTCCAAATGTCTTCCCTTTCCGCTTTGTAATATTAATATGTTTAAATCATGTCGTTGCAGTCCGGCCCGTGATAGCTCCCCGCGATCCTCAACAAGAGGTTCGCTAGATTCGAAGGAGATGGACAGCGTGTCACCGCCGCCCGCTCACTCTTCCCCGTCCAAGGGTGATGACGAGGTGGTGTCCCAAAGGGCCTTCCGAGGTCAGGGAGAGGTTCTGGAGGTCGTCGGGGTGGCGCCAAAAGATGACTCATCGGCCGCCGGACACATGGGGGAAAAAGCCCCCATGGGGACTGGTGATGAGGGCCAAGTTCAATTCGGCCCCCAGCCGGATACCGTTCCGGAGACCTACACGGCTCCAGAGTTAGGCGAGCAGCCTTCTCCGAAAGGAGGAGGTGTGCCTGTTCCGCCGGTGACCTCTGTCCAATCACAGGCACTCGATAATCTGCTGGAAGCACTGCAAGGCGCTTCCATTGTGGATGAACACCGTATCCTTATGGGTACGGTGATCGAGATGGTTCGGTCCGCCAAAAGCGGACTGACCGAAGCCTGTGCTAGCCTTCTAACAGGCTTTGAGGTAAGTAATGTATTTGTAGAAAGAATACCACAGTGTAGACAGTAGCCCCTGATGCTCTGTTCGGTGTTCGGAAAGAAAAAGCCGAACAGAGGATCAAAATAATTTTCACAGGAGTCTAACATAAGATGTCTATGTGAATAAGCAGGCATCGCTGATAGTTGCTGTCGCGCATACTGCGGAGGTCTCCGGACGGAAGTAGAACCTGGAGCAGGACGAATAAGAGCTCGGCCGCGTGAAGAAGCAGCTAGAGGACAGCCAAGGTATGCAGTAACCTGCGTGTGTATTTGGGAAGGATGAATGGTTCGTTCTAACTAAAGTGTCATGAACCTTATTAGGGGCCACGACCAAGGTGGCGGCCCTCAAGAAGGCGTTGGCCGAGGCCGAGAACAAAGCGGTCGAGGAACACACCGCGCGCGAGAAGCACGAGGCCCGGGTCAGCGAGGTCCAGGAAGAGCTCCAGGACATCGTCAAGAGGTACGAGTCCTTGGAGCGTGATGTTAAGACGCAAGGGTCTGAACTTGCGAAGGCCCACCAGAACGCACAAGATGCCCGGGCTGAAGCCTAGAGTGCCCTCCAGGAAATCTAGGCGGCCAAGAAGATCATGGCGGGTAAGGCTTTCATTATGCAAAGCAAGTCTGCAAAGGAAACGTTCCTTTTACTTATCCGAATTTGGAGCTCTCCAGGGGAGTTTACGGATTTTTCACGCAGCGTATCGGATGCTGCCGAGTTCTATAGAGCCGAAGAAGGGAGTTCTGCAGAGAAGCTGTTCTGGTCTCAATACCTTGGACCCGAACATCCGGTGCCCTTCAGCGACCAGCTGAAACAGATGGTCGAGCTGCACAAGGCGGCCGAGCTAGCCATGAAGGACCTAATAGTCCGGCTATGGCCTGCCAAGCCCATGCCCAGCAGCTACTTTGGACTTATGAAGCGGCTTGTGAGTGACTGCCCATGGCTTGAAGTCATGAAGCGGTTGGTCTGCATTGAAGGTGCAAGGATGGCCTTTGCCTGCGTCAAGATGCACTGGGCGAAGATGGATGCCAAGAAGCTGATGACCGAGGGGCCGCCTAAGGGCAAGGATGTTGGAGATATGCCCTAGAGGCAATCATGTATGATGATATTTCCTATGTGTTTATGAATAAAGATAGTCCTTGGACATTATCAATGATGTGTATCAGCAAGTACATGACTTGTTTGTGGGACTATGCATTGTATGATGACTGTCCTAAAAGGTCCCTAGTCGAAAGGGCTGTGTGGACACACAGCCAACTAGACTAGCATATGACACGGTCGATTGCTTGGTCTCACTAGCCATGGAGCATTGGATGCTAACCGGATAATATGGACTTGGAAGGATCTGGTCGGATCCGAGTCGAGATAAGGTCCGAGTCGGACAGACCCAACTATGAGACGCAGCGATATGTCATCTGTGAGTCTCTAGTACAACATATGTTCTATGTCCTAAGACCTGAGCTGACGCATGTACTCGGGATGGTGACAGACTTGCTTTGGTCCAACCAAACGCTACTCCGTGGCTGGGTAGTTACAAAGGTAGGTTTCAGGCTTGTCCAGACCCATGCTGTGAGACATGGTCGAGCAAGATGGGATTTGCCCCTCCGGCCAGGAGAGATATACTCTAGGCCCCTCGTGTGATCTGACCAGGATAAGCATGGCCATGCGATAAGGATTATGAGATAATCCAAATAGTGGTCGGCATCACTGGAACGAGAAAGAGGTCGGGCTAGCACAAGGATGATAGACTCGCCTTGAGCTCGACAACATATATCATGTGGCAAAAGGAATGGAAGTGTGATGTACAGGTTCGCTAACCAGCTTCATAGTCTGCTTGGTATTCGGCATGCCTTGCTAGAGGCCGCTACCAACCTTCCAGTTCGTAGGTGATCCGAACAGCGACCAAGCCGACTGGAACCTAAGGGGTCGCGTGCTTAAGGGAAGGAACCTACGAGGTTGGATCCGAGGACACTGGTCGGATGTGGTCTAAACTGTATTCGGATTGTGGCCGAGTAGACTTATGGGCTTTAGGGTCCGTGCGAGGCCCAAGTGTTGAGCCCGTGACGGACGCCTATATATATAGTGGAGGTGCGGCACACTCATGGAATGATCGCTTCGGTGTTGTCACTAGGGTTTGCATGTGTTGTGAATAGACACCTCCACTTGCCTCCGGTTGTATGATCGGACCTAGTAGTCCGCCGCACGACGTTCCTCCTGCACGCGCGGATACCGTTAGAGGCAGTGCACTTGCACCGCTCCGGCGAACCTGTACGTGGGAACCGACCACCGGTTGTACGAGGGAGATCAGACGAGGAGGAGACGATCTACGTGGACGCGCTGCCCCAACTCTTCTTCCGCTGCATGGCACTGCGCGTCTAGTGGTAGCGAACTATGACCCATCTCCGGTAGCATGTTCTTGGTTGTTCTGCGCGTAGGAAATTTTAATTTGCAGTCGACGCACCCTACCGATCAACCCAACAGTGGTATCAGAGCCTCTGCTATAGGATTTGGATTCAGATCGTATGCATATTACATATGTGGAGGCAATAGATGAGATATATTGTCATTGATAAGATTTGCTGTGTGCACGGTTGATGAGATCAACTGCACATGGGGATCGATGTGGCTATCTATTTTGTTGATTGGGATCGATGAGGTCGTGACACGATCTACCCCTACCGGTCGGTTATCCGCCATCGGGGTTAACAGTGAAACGTAAACCCGAATCGGATTCGCGATGATCGATGAGATCGGTCAGATCAGAGAATTCAGCGTGATCGGGCCGCCGTGTGCGTAGCGCCTTGTATTTCGTACACAATCACTCAAACCGGTAGAATATGATTCTATGCATAACTTTATTTTGCAGGGTTTGATGTGAATAGTATGGCTCATGTGTATGTGATGCATGTGTGTAAATTATACATGGCCTGCGTGTCATGTTTGGCAGCCGGCAGGAGCCAAGGTGCTGTCATTATATTGTATAACGACCTGCGTGTCGACTTGTGACTCTATGTAAAATTCATTACTAGTTATAGTAGTTGGATAATAGAGATCGGGTTGGTGCCTTGGCGTCCCGGCGTGAAAAATAAGATGGAGTTTTTAGATGGTCATCAGAGTTGGAGCCGACCTGGAAGATCATCCATGAAGGAGCCATACTATTTCACAATATGTGTTTATTTGTGATTTTTATGCTTCCTTGTTTTCTATGCATGTTAGAATGGTAGAAAGATCCCTCATGAATATCAAGCGAATTGCCATCCCCGATGTTGCACCTTCGCACGTCAAGTACGTCTAGTAGTGGGCTCATAAAATTGGGGTGCTGCTAGGTGTCCTTGAAATGAAGGGTTCGTGTCGGACACGGACATGCACTACATTAGGTTGACTTGACAAGGCTATCAAAATGGTTTTGGGCCTTGTGGCAAAAGAGGTCGGGAGCCGGGGTATGAGATACCTACCCGACCGACAGGAGTCATATAGAGATACGATTAGAAAGGAGTTGCTTACCGGATAGAAATGTTGTCTAGCAGTGATGCTAAAGCTCACTAGTCGTGTGTGCTAGTCGGATCCTGAATTAGTGAGAGTTTGCGGAGGGATGCTGACTTCAGTGGGAGTATTTCTGTTTAAGGCTAGAATTACTCTACATAAACACATTGCTTAGTGATTGCATATTTTTCTGTTGTAGATCAACGGCACCACCTGCTCAACCCAACTTTGCATTGAAATCAATTCTGGAAATGGATAAACTGAATGGAACAAACTTTACTACCTGGTATAGAAATTTGAGAATTGTTCTCAAGCATGATAAAAAGGAACAGGTTCTAGAGGATCCGCTTCCAGAGGAACCTGCCGATAATGCTAGTACCACAACCAAGAATGCCTACCAGAAACTCGTTGATGAATCAAACGAGATCAGCTGCCTCATGCTGGCTTGTATGGAGCCCGATTTGCAGCAGCATTTCGAAGACGTTGGGGCTTTCGATATGATCGAGAGTCTCAAGAGCATGTTTCAGGTGCATGCTAGGACCGAAAGGTTCAACGTCTGGCGATCCTTGATGGATTGCAAGCTGAAGGACGGTGATCCACTGAGCCCGCACATGATCAAGATGATCAGATATGTGCAAGCTTTGGATCGGTTGGGCTTCCCGCTCTTGGATGAGCTGGCTACTGATGCAGTTCTGGGTTCTCTTCCACCCAGCTATGGGACGTTCATCTTGAACTATCATATGCATGGCATGGATAAGAAGCTCACTGAATTACATGGGATGCTCAAAGTGGCAGAGCAGGATATTAAGAAAGGCACGCATCAAGTGTTGATGGTGCAGAAATCAACTAAGTTCAAGAAGAGTTGGTCTAAGAAGAAGGCTAAGGCAAAGGGCACGGAGATGGTAACCTCCGCTGCTGCGCTGAAGTCTGGACTGGACTCAAAGACCATTTTCTATCATTGCAAGGAAACTGGTCACTGGAAGAGGAACTGTAGCAAGTGGCTTGCAGAGCATGGCAAGAAGGCCAGGGGTGCTGCTTTAGGCAAAGGTACACTTGCTGCATATGTTATAGACATTCACCTTGCTGACATACCTAGTAGCTCTTGGGTATTTGATACTGGATCGGTTGTTCATATTTGCAACTCGATGCAGGGGCTGGTAAGAACTAGGGGTGTGGCACAAGGGGAGATTGACATCAGGGTCGGCAACAAAGCAAGAGTTGCTGCGTTGGAGGTCGACATGATGCAGCTCCAGCTTCCTTCTGGATTTATTTTGGAATTGAATAATTGTTATTACATTCCTGCACTTAGTCGGAACATTATTTCTGCCTCATGCTTGATGAGTCACAGTTATGAATTCAATTTAAAGGACAATGGTTGTTCGATTTATTTGAATGGTATGTTCCATGGCTATGCACCCATTCTTGATTGGTTATTTATATTGAATCTTGAACAGGAACCGGTCTATAATGTGAATGTCAAGAGGCATAAGCCCAATGAGATAAATCCGACATACTTTTGGCATTGCCGACTTGGACACATTAGTCTGAAACGCATGAAGAAGCTCCATGATGATGGACTCCTAACTTCGACCGACTTTGGGTCATTCGAGACATGCGAATCATGCTTGCTCGGCAAGATGACTAAGTCTCCTTTCGCAAAGAGTTGCGAGAGGGCATCCAAGCTATTGGAACTGATACACAGTGATGTGTGTGGACCAATGAGCACAACTGCCAGAGGTGGCTATCAGTACTTCGTGACTTTTACCAATGACTTGAGTAGATATGGATATATCTATTTGATGAGGCACAAGTCAGAGACTTTTGAAAAGTTCAAAGAGTTTCAAAACGAGGTGGAGAATCATCTCGGCAAGACTATAAAACTTCTACGATCTGATCGTCGAGGTGAGTACATGAGCCAGGAGTTTGATGATCATCTGAAAAGCAGAGGTATAGTACCTCAGCTCACACCTCCGGGTACGCCACAGAGAAATGGTGTATCAGAATGGAGGAATCGCACCTTGTTGGACATGGTTCGATCTATGATGAGCAAGTCGGATTTACCCTTGTCATTCTGGGGATACGCTCTAGAAACTGCAGCTTTCACACTTAACAGGGTACCATCAAAATCCGTAGACAAGACACCACATGAGATGTGGACCGGGAAGAGTCCCAGTTTGTCTTTTCTAAAGATTTGGGGTTGTGAAGCATTTGTCAAGAAACTTATGTCAGACAAGCTTACACCCCAAGTCGGATAAATGCATATTCATGGGATATCCGAGGGAAACCTTGGGATATAACTTCTACAACTGGGAAGAGAACAAAGTGTTTGTTGCTCAGAACGGGGTTTTCCTTGAGAAAGAGTTTCTCAGTCGGGGGGCAGTGGGAGGGTGGTCCAACTCGAAGAAATTCGAGGACCACTCGGGGACGGCTCGGCTGGTGATGAGATCATACCGGAGTCAGTCAGGGAACTCGTAGTGGAAGCGGCCCCGGAACCACGGAGGTCGGAAAGATTGCGCAGAGTGCATGATGTATTGTTGCTAGAGAGCGACGAGCTGGCCACATATGCAGAAGCGATGGTGAGCCCAGATTCCGAGGCATGGCTGGAGGCCATGAGATCCAAGTTAAAGTCCATGGATGAGAATCAAGTTTGGGACTTGGTTGATCCGCTGCCTAGCGTAACAGCCATTGGTTGCAAATGGGTCTTTAAGAAGAAAACCGATATGGATGGAAATGTTCAGATCCACAAAGCTCGGCTTGTCGCTAAGGGTTATGGACAAGTTCAAGGAATTGACTACAACGAGACTTACTCGCAGGTAGCGATGCTGAAGTCGGTGAGGATCGTACTAGCTATAGCTGCATATTTCGATTACGAGATATGGCAGATGGATGTCAAGACGGCTTTCCTTCATGGAAATTTAACCGAGGACGTGTATATGATATAGCCCGAGGGTTTTGTCGATCCGACTAGCACTAGTAAGGTATGCAAGCTCAATGGATCCATTTATGGGTTGAGGCAAGCATCTCGGAGCTGGAACATTTGTTTTGATGAGGTCGTCACTGGTTTCGGCTTCATCAAAAGCGAAGAGGACTCTTGTTTATACAAGAAGTTAAGTGGGAGCTCGATAGTGTTTTTGATCTTGTATGTGGATGACATACTACTGATCGGAAATGATATTTCGATGCTGAACTCGGTCAAGGAGTCATTGAATGGCAAGTTTTTGATGAAGGACCTTGGTGAGGCAATGTACATTTTAGGCATTAAGATCTATAGAGATAGATCAAGGAGGCTACTCGGCTTAAGCCAGAGCACGTACATAGATAAAGTGTTGAAGCGGTTCAACATGAGTGAGGCAAACAAAGGGTTCTTGCCACTCTCACATGGTATAAGGCTAAGCGAGACTCAGAGTCCTTCGACATCTGATGAGTGAAGCAGGATGAGTAGGATTCCATATGCCTCCGTAATCGGATCCATCATGTATGCCATGATATGTACGTGGCCCGATGTTGCTTTTGCAATAAGCCTAACAAGTAGATACCAGGCCAACCCCGGTGAGAGTCATTGGGCAGCGGTAAAGACTATTTTGAAGTACCTGAAAAGGACTAAAGAGATGTTCCTAGTTTATGGAGGTGAGGAAGAGCTCGTCATAAAGGGTTACGCCGATGCTAGTTTCCAAACCGACAGAGATGATTGTCGATCATAGTCCAGATTCATGTACGTCATGAACGGAGGAGCAATGAGCTGGATGAGTTCCAAGCAAGATACAGTGGCCGATTCTACTACAGAAGCCGAATACATTGCGGCTTGTGAAGCTGCAAAGGAAGGTGTTTGGATCCGGAACTTTCTGGATGATCTTGGTATTTTCCCAGCCTCGGTAAAATTGTTGGACCTTTATTATGATAATTCTGGTGCCATCGCACAAGCCAAGGAGCCGAGGAATCACCACAAGGTCAAACTCATAGATCGGAAATATCACCTGATACGAACGATCGTAAAGAGTGGTGATGTAGAGTTATGCAAAATTCAGACGGATGCAAATGTTGCAGATCCGTTGACTAAGCCGCTTCCACAACCCAAGCATGAGGGGCACGTTAGAGCTATGGGCATTCGATGTCTATTTGATTGACTCTAGTGCAAGTGGAAGACTATTGGAGATATGCCCTAGAGGCAATCATGTATGATGATATTTCCTGTGTGTTTATGAATAAAGATAGTCCTTGGACATTATCAATGATGTGTATCAGCAAGTACGTGACTTGTTTGTGGGACTATGCATTGTATGATGACTGTCCTAAAAGGTCCCTAGTCGAAAGGGCTGTGTGGACGTGCAACCAACTAGACTAGCATATGACACGGTCGATTGCTTGGTCTCACTAGCCATGGAGCATTGGATGCTAACCGGATAATATGGACTTGGAAGGATCTGGTCGGATCCGAGTCGAGATAAGGTCCGAGTCGGACAGACCCAACTATGAGACGCAGCGATATGTCATCTGTGAGTCTCTAGTACAACATATGTTCTATGTCCTAAGACCTGAGCTGACGCATGTACTCGGAATGGTGACAGACTTGCTTTGGGCTGACCAAACGCTACTCCGTGGCTGGGTAGTTACAAAGGTAGGTTTCAGGCTTGGCCAGACCCATGCTGCGAGACATGGTCGAGCAAGATGGGATTTGTCCCTCCGACTAGGAGAGATATACTCTGGGCCCCTCGTGTGATCTGACCAGGATAAGCATGGCCATGCGACAAGGATAGTGGTCGGCATCACTGGAACGAGAAAGAGGTCGGGCTAGCACAAGGATGACAGACTCGCCTTGAGGTCGACAACATATATCGTGCGGCAAAAGGAATGGAAGTGTGATGTACATGTTCGCTAACCAGCTTCATAGTCTGATTGGTGTTCGGCATGCCTTGCTAGAGGCCTCTACCAACCGTGCAGTTCGGAGGTGATCCGAACTGCGACCAAGCCGATTTGAACCTAAGGGGTCGCGCGCTTATGGGAAGGAACCTATGAGGTCGGATCCGAGGACACTGGTCGGATGTGATCCGAACTGTATTCGGATTGTGGCCGAGTAGACTTATGGGCTTTAGGGTCCGTGCGAGGCCCAAGTGTTGAGCCCGTGACGGACGCCTATATATATAGTGGAGGTGTGGCACACTCATGGAATGATCGCTTTGGCGCTGTCACTAGGGTTTGCATGTGTTGCGAATAGACACCTCCACTCACCGCTGGTTGTGTGATCGGACCTAGCAGTCCGCCGCACGACGTTCCTCCTGCACGTGCGAATACTGTTAGAGGCGGTGCACTTGCGCCGCTCCAGCGAACCTGTACGTGGGAACTGACCACCGGTTGTACGAGGGATATCAGACGAGGAGGAAACGATCTATGCGGACGCGCTGCCCCAACTCTTCTTCCGCTGCATGGCACTGCGCGTCTAGTGGTAACGAACTGTGACCCATCTCCCGTAGCATGTTCTTGGTTGTTCTACGCGTAGGAAATTTTAATTTGCAGTCGACGCACCCTACCGATCAACCCAACAAAGGAGCACCACCGACCTGAGCTATATTTTGATAGTGTCCTGGAGGGATCCCGCCTTGTGCCGGAGCAATGTGCGAAGGATGTTATATTCCCATGAAAACATTCATATTATCCTGTCCTGTAATATGAAACAATGTCGTTATGTAATATAATGCTTGCGACTTTTTAAAATTTTACCTCCTGTGCCGCCGTTTATGAAATCTGAGGGTTGACCAGTCGTCGGCTTTTGCCCGCACGTAGATAGTACGGGGGTGTTCGGGATAAATCTAAACACTCTTTACTCCACATTCTGGTCCTTAAAGGAGGTGTTTAGCGCAACGAACAAGTCAATCAGACTATACTGCCTTTATCACCATCACTTAGCCATAGGAGTTTGACAATGAGAATTTGGCGAAGCCCCTGGTAGTC
The DNA here is from genome assembly GCF_018294505.1 of Triticum aestivum. Classification (NCBI taxonomy): domain Eukaryota; kingdom Viridiplantae; phylum Streptophyta; class Magnoliopsida; order Poales; family Poaceae; genus Triticum; species Triticum aestivum. The sequence goes on from NC_057812.1 coordinate 520,407,486, forward strand.
GGAAGACCGAACTAGGGGCGCTATATACACCTGATCGAATAAATACCGACTCCTCGCATAAAGCGGAAAAAATCTCTAAGGATTTGAAATCTCTCGAATAGCTGACCAGCTCTCGTTGCATCATGACAGTCAGTTTTCCGCTTTCTCTACTAAGGTGCTCGTACGGAAGAACCAGGACACAATCACAGTAGTTCTCCCTTTACTACCCTAGCCGATATAGCGGAACGTAAGGTAGTAAGCACAGGAGCCGGGCAACCCAACTATTGACCAAAGACATGATTTGGAGCCGATGCATATAATGCTATAAGTTCGGGGTGCCGAACTGTACTGTAAAAAGTGTTCGGACTTTGTTGCCGTATTGCAGGGTGTGATGAAGCCCCTGGCGAAATAATACATACCAGAGTGTACGGGTGCGCTGAGTAATAAATACAGAGGCAATGAAAAAAATCAAGTAATAAGCTGACGCTGCCAAATATTTTTCATTGTAATTTGATTAATACGTTGAGGCGTACTTGTGCAAGAAATGCGATAAGCAAGTAAGGCTATTTAACATACCATGACCAAGAGCGACCTACGTACGGGTATGTAAAACAGGTATAACAATCGTTAGCAGAGACCACCTGGGGATTCTCTTGTACGTCAAAGCTCCTTGCCTCCTTGGTGTATCCGTCCCCGTGATCGGTTCGATGATCAGGTTGCTAGAAAAGCCTCGAGAAGAGAAAAACCTGAAAGGAAAAAAGAAAAAGTGAAGGTGTGCGGATCCAGGGTTGGTCGAGCCGCACCGTGGATCACGGGATAGCTATGCCTCCATCAATGTCCATTGAATTTTGAGTGTGTAGTTATGTACGTGCAGTACGAATGCCTCCATTTGACTGGGACTGGGACGGAGGCCAAATTGCTAGTTAAGCTCTTGACGAGTTGGGTTGTCTTGCTGCAGAATAGTCCGGACTCTCTTAATGGTGTCCAGGGGCTCGGCCGCCGAATTAAGGTTCTGCTAGAAAAGGCCGCGTTGTACTTCTGCTGCTAAGGTCGTGGTATGCTCCTCGGTACGGAGGGAGCGTTTCGTATTTCCATTGACTGTTATGACGCCACGTGGTCTGGGCATCTTGAGCTTAAGATAAGCGTAGTGAGGTACCGCATTGAATCGAGCAAATATGGTTTGTCCAAGCAGTGCGTGATAGCCGTTGCGAAAGGGGACGATGTCGAAGATTAACTCCTAGCTTTGGAAGTTGTCCGAAGATCCAAAGACAACCACTAGTATGATTGAGCCCGTACAGCGGGCATCTATGCCTGGTATGACTCCTTTAAAGGTAGTCCTTGTGGGCTTGATCCATGATGGGTTAATGCCCATTTTGCACACTATATCCTGATAGAGCAGATTGAGGTTGCTGCCACCGTCCATGAGCACTCGTGTCAGGTGGAATCCATCAATGATTGGGTCTAGGACTAGTGCGGCTGATCCACCATGCCAGATACTGGTCGGATGATCCCGATGAACAAAAGTGATCGGGCATGATGACTGTCGGGGATATACCCCGCGGTATGACCCGGCCGGGCTTGGCGACTCACCAGAGACCTGGCTGGAGCTTAGCGACTCACTGTCGATCCGCCCGGACATGGCGGTTTACGTGTAACCCGCCTGGACATTGTGACTCACTGGAGACCCGGCGGGCGGATCAGACGGACGACAAGACCCAAGGCCCAGCAGGCCGGCTTATACTCTGGTGGGCCGGCTTAAGAGAAAAGGGATGACGAATATTTCCTTTACGAGGAAGCAAGACCCGGACTTGTATTCAATTTGTGAGAAAGGATAGGCAAGTCCTAGTCCTACTATGACTCCACATGTAACCCGCCCCTTCAACATATATAAGGAGGGGCAGGGCTCCCCAAAAGGGGGACAGGAAACAAGAAACAATCTCTAGGGCTAGACACAAAGAGCCGGCTTTCCGGCGACCCCCTCATGATCATAATGAGACCTAGCCACAAACAGCATGGAGGGTTATTACCGGATGATGTTTCCCGGGCCCGAAGCTGTCTAAATTCTTGTCTTGTGTGTTGATCCGTCGTGCATCTCTCGATTCCGACTAACCCCTTCAAGCTACCACAATGATGTGTTGGCCTCGTGACTAAGTCCTAACACTTGGACATCTGCTGTGACAATTTCACGACAGTTGGCGCCCACCGTGGGGCCTGCACACGGTGGTGTTGAGTTCTTGAAGGGATCTCTTTCAGGAATTGAGGAGTTCACAATTTTTCGGATGAAAAAAGATCTACATCATCAATGAGCAGTCGGAGAAATTAGGGTTGCAGCGTCCCGTGAGCTGCCGCCGATATGACCTGACGATCCATCAATCTGAAGCAAGATCGTTTTTCTTCGGCGCAGTCAGACGTTATCGAGACCGACAAATATTTTTAGTGCTGAGTCGATTCATACACAGCAGCGGAGGTCTGCAGTCAATCTGCCAAAACTACCAGCGCGTCTACATCAAGCCATCAAGTTGCCAAGTCGCCGAGACAATTAATTTTTGCTATCGTGTATTGTTCAATGTCCCGGGGGCGTCAACTCGTAGCTGCTGGTGCTACTCCTACCACGAATACTACTTGGAGACTTGTATTTGCTCACATGAGCTCTCAATCAAACAAAAAAATCGTTTACGGACTTGACTTCTGCGGCCATGGCCCGTCTTGACCTGACTTCGCCCTGTCTTGATGGCTGCATCGCCTACAGCCGCGGCGCCGCCTCAGCGTGCCTCCACTCCAAGTAACCCCAGCTGCCGACTGGCCGTCGTTGCGGTCGAGCCACCTCCGTCGGTCACCATTTTTGCCTCGTTGGCCGCCCCTCCTCACTCTGAGCCGCCTTGGGCCGCTGGATTCTTCCATCACGGATCGCCTCTGCCAGCCGTCCTCAAGTCGGCAATGTCGAGCCGCCTCGTGCTACGGCCACGACTGCCATGCTTCAAGTTGCGGCGAATCGCCGGATTGCCTCCGCCTCTAGAGCTGTCTGCCGGAATTGTTGCCATCGCCGAGAGCCGCCCGGTCTCTTTCTGTATTCAACCCGGATTGGCCTCTCCTGCCTCTGCTCCACTTCACGCCCGCACATGTGCGCACAGCCGTCCGTCTCGCCTCTGTTGCTACCTGCTCTGAGCCGCCACTGCTGAATCGCCGGACCGCTTGTCCGCCGGGTGGCCACAGCCTCTCTCACCCCGTGTCGAGCTGCCGCGGCTGAACCGCACTACGGACTTACTTCCGCAGTAGTCGCCCCTGCAGCTGCCGCAGCGACCCGCTGCGCCTTGAGCTGCCCCGCTACCGTGGTCTTGATCCACCGCTGCATTTTAAGTCGCCATTTTACCTCTCCGGTGTCCTTCTGTTGCAGCTCGCGTGCACCAAGCTGCCGGGCTTAAGCCGCAGTTCCGGGTCACTTTTCACGCACCCGTGACGCCCGGGCCGGCTGTTTTCGCTGTTTCTGTCATTGCCTAGGCCGCCTACCTTCTGTGTTGAGAGCCGTCTGAGTGGCTTCATGATGAGCCGCGACGGGTGATGGATCATCCCCAGCCTGTTTTCTCACTGACAATCAGACGTGGGCCAAGTTGCGCTCGGTACTGAACTAGTATTCAAGCATACTCACCTGTATGGAGAATAGCTCAAGTGAAAAAAGATGTGCCTCAAAAACATGGTAGAATCTGTCCCAGAAACTGACAGAATGGCTCCGAGTGTTTCCGGCTTTTTCCTACAAACAAATGAGAACAAGAAAGGAAGGGCTTGGAAGAAACCTTGGATAGAATTTGTGCTGAAGCCTGGGAAGTTTTTACGCAAGGGATACATGATTTTTTCTGAGACAGAGCCGCGGCCACCTGAGAGCTGCCGCTGTGGCACACCCTGATTGCTTCCATGTCCTTTTGTTAGGACCTGCGGCCGTCGTCGCGGTTATGCCCCAGATCGCCGGTTTACCTGAACAGCCGGGACTATATTGAGTCATCGGCTTACCTGAGCCGTCTCTGTCACGATAAACGGATTATACGTTATCCGAATAAATTAGGTGATATTCATTTAAGTTTATTTTCTTAACACATATTATTTTTATAAAAGAACAATTACCTGGTGTTATAATATTTTCTTAGGACAATTATTCCTTAAAAAGTGTCGCAAATATTATTTTTGCACTAGCGCTCGTCTTGCGCAAGTTGCCACCCTCACTACATCAACACACGCAGCCGACTCATTGTCTATGCCCATGGTCGACGTACCTGCGTCTGTGCCGTTCCCAACACCGCGGTCAACTCTCCTGCCCGCACCGGCTTACAACACCACGGACGACTCACCCGTCCGTTCTCGCGGCTGATTCACGCGTCCACGCCGGCTTACGAGGAGGACAACTTGTGCGACTGCACCGGCTTACAACGCCGCGGCCGACTCATCTGTCTACTCCCGCGACCGACTCACTTGTGATTGATTTCAACTTCACCATGGTGATCATCAACTCTGTAGTGGATAATTTTTGGCTTAACATATCAGGTGATATCCATCCAGATAGAGGCACGCCAACATCTTTTGGCACAAGTGGTCGTCGTTACTCAACGGACACCCACACCGTCTTACAACACCGTGGCCGTCTCTCGCGACCGCACCGGCTTACAATGTCGTGGCCGTCTCTCGCGACTGCACCGGTTTACAACGCCGCGGCCGACTCTCCCGTCCACACCGGTTTAAAACGTTGCGGCCGACAAATCTGTCAGCACCCGCGCCCGGCTCGGCCGTGATTGATTTCAGTTTCACAATGGTGATCATCAACTCCGCGGTGATAATTGCTGACTTGACGCATCAGGTGAAATCCATCCAACACATTTTTATTTATTATATATTGCTTTTTTAAAAAAGAGCAATTACTTCAGTTTGCAAATTGTCCCATGCAGGATTCAAACCGGTCTATATCACGATTAATTATAAAGAATCTCAAGACAACTCCTCAAGTCGCCTTGAGACTCGGGGGCTATGATGACATGACTCAGTAAATGATTGCCAGTTTAAGGCAGATTCAAGAACTCCGGGTCATTGGAAGAAAAAATAGCCCGGCCCCGGAGGCTACTGTCTTTTTGACGAATATTTAAAGGCCATGAGGAAATTTTCGGCTTAAAAGGAAGGATTCTGGTTCAAAATTCGGTTCATGGTAAACCTGTTTCCCACAAAGCTTGAAGCTCTCAAACCCGGTTTAAAGTTCCGGTTCAAAAAGAATTAATCTCTCGCAAGTTCGAGTTCTCAGACAAATTAATGGTTGCCAAAGAGAACTTGCTGCCATGATGCGCGATTCAAACATGGGTATCCTGCCTTACGGCTTGTCTTATTATGGTCACTTGGGGGCTTCCTGCTCATCGAGCATAGCTGTCGGTACCCTCTTGATTGGCACGATGCCAGAATTTATATGGTCACTTGGGGGCTTCCTGTTTAAACATAGGTCGTATTCGAACCAAAGAGAACATAGATGTCATAACCCTTTTGATAGGCACAAAGCCAAACTCACTAGGGGGCTTCTTGATCGTATTTGAATCATAGCTTAACCCCTTTTGAGTCCGACTTGGATCGTATTTGAATCAGGGTCGTTAAAAACCTCTCAAGGTCATTTGGGGGCTTCCTGTTCAAACATAGGTCGTATTCGACGCAAAGAGAACATAGCTGTCGGTACCCTCTTGATCGGTGCAACACCAAAGCCACTGGGGGCTACATGATCATATTCGAATCCTAGCTTAACCCCTTTGGAACGGTTTACTGATCGTATTTGAATCAGAAACCTCGAGTTTTATTTGGTTTAAGTTTTTGCAAGCAATCTTTTGGGTTTTGATACTTTTTGCTCATATCTGAAGCATATAAGTGTGGTTTCGTTTAAACCCGGCTTGGCTTTGGATGATAAGTCGCCAGCATGTGGCAATCATCATATATTTGGAAGTATTGGCTTCTAAGGATTGGGTTATCACCCTTACTGCACAGGTCATGTAAACCGACAGTACAAATTAAATATCACAATGGTTATATGTGGGATATTATGATCCGCCCTGCGGTAAACCACCAGGGGATCTTGTGATATACTTATGTGCAGGATAAGACTACATTTGAGTAGTGACCCGCCCTGGTTTTTGACGTTAAGTCGCCATGGCATATGTTGTTTAAACTCTGCAGGATTTACAGAGCTACGACTTACATAGATGATTAAGTTCCATCTCATCATCAAAGATTGAAATTGGTGTCTCAAAAGGGTTATCAATTTTTTGATTTTCTCAAAGGCTATAAGCCGCCGGGTTATAAAAATTCCGGCTTACAATGGAGGCATATTAAATCGCCATCGGCCAAGAGCCGCTGGGTATTTAAACTCCGGATTTACATGTCAACAGATAAGGTATTCAAAGTTGCTTTGGCGCAATGGCTATTATTTTATCAATGGATATGATTTATTCTATAATGGAAAGAATAGTCCTGAGTTGCTGCAGGCTTACAACCCGACACCTGGGGGCTACATTATTCAGTTTGAGATTATATCAAATATGCAAGTCCCATGTCACTGCCAGCATGCACCATGGCACTTGGGGGCTAATGCAAAGACAATTTTACTGGCCTTATTGAAGAGCCAACTCATCAAATCATAATGAGCCGGCCCTTGGAGGCTACCAATTGCTCCTGTCAACAATTCAAGATACACAAGTTTTATTCCATTATATTGAAGGGTCCACTGCTCATTGGTAAAGTACAAAGCTCTTAACCTTGTGGACGTGGGTTCAAGCCCTATGATGGGGGTTACATCATATGATGTTCTTTTCAAAAGAAGTATATATAAAGTCCCATCTCAATATTATCTTACTGAGCTGGCCCTTGGGGGCTACACGTTGTTGTTCAAGTCTATACTATCATATTTATAAAGTCCCTGCTCATTATTGCACAATGACCCGGCCCTTGGGGGCTACACTGGTTATAGTTTTTTATGAGTATAAGGCAATTGCAAGTCCCAGGTTGCTACAAGCATGACAACCCGACACTTGGGGACTACATATATGGAGTATTCAGTCTTTACTAGTGACTAAGATGAACAACATGGATTTCTTCAAAGTGGCATTATTTATATTGAAGCAAGTCTTAAGTCATCACTTTGTTTCTTCTCAAGACTTGGGGGCTACAGGTAATATGGATATAGGGGAGAAAAAATCTTCAAATTCTTAGTTCTGAGTAAACCAGATTGACCCGGCGTCACCAATAACTATGACCCGGCATCGGCAACAATTATGACCTGGTGCTATCAATATTTACAAACCGGATATTTTGGCAATGGTAAACCGACAAGTTCTACAAGCTGGCTGAAAGGCAGATGAGTTTTTCAAGACCAATATTTTTTAAGCCGGCGCTTTGGAAGCCGATTCAAGTGGATTATTTATTACAATATTTCTCTATAAGATACCAATGTCTGCAAATTGGTTCTGAAGCTGGCTTATTAACCCGGATTTCTCAAAAGAAGTATCTGGATTTTTGCATTGGCAAGGTTTGGACATATATGTTAAAAGAGATTTGCTATAAGATCTTTGAGTATGCATCCAGGAGGAAATGACAAGGACTTAAAGATAATCAGGTGCCGGTTCAGGGAAATATTTAACCCAGAGCACAACCTATCAAGTTTGTTCATGTATTTATTTTACAGGAGTAGTTTAACACGGATAAATCAAAATTAAAATGGGGGCTAATGTCGGGGATATACCCCGCGGTATGACTCGACCGGAATCATGACCCGGTCGGGCTTGGCGACTCACCAGAGACCTGGCTGGAGCTTGGCGACTCACTGGTGATCCGCCCGGACATGGCGGTTTACATGTAACCCACCTGGACATTGTGACTCACTGGAGACCCGGTGGGCGGATCAGACGGACGACAAGACCCCCAAGGCCCAGCAGGCCGGCTTATACTCTGGTGGGCCGGCTTGAGAGAAAAGGGATGACGAATATTTCCTTTACGAGGAAGCAAGACCCGGACTTGTATTCAATTTGTGAGAAAGGATAGGCTAGTCCTAGTCCTACTATGACTCCACATGTAACCCGCCCCTTCAACATATATAAGGAGGGGCAGGGCTCCCCAAAAGGGGGACAAGAAACAATCTCAAGGGCTAGACACAAAGAGCCGGCTTTCCGGCGACCCCCTCATGATCATAATGAGACCTAGCCACAAACAGCATGTAGGGTTATTACCGGATGATGTTTCCCGGGGCCTGAAGCTGTCTAAATTCTTGTCTTCACTACAAAAAAAGACACATCCGATCGAGCGATTCCTTCGCTACTGCTGCTAACTGAAGCCGATCGATACTGCCTCTGGATGAACAGCGAGCGTTGCGGGGGGGCGGGGGTGGATGAACTGTTCCCGGTGGAGGTGGATGAACAGGACCCCGTGGTGTTGCCTCTGGATGAACAGGACCCCGATCGATCGAGCCGGTTGGGGCTGGATGAACAGGACCCCGTGGAGGGCTGGATGAACATGACCACCCCGTGGAGGGCAGGATGAACAGTAGATGGTGGAGGGCAGGATGAATAGTAGCCCGTGGAGGGGTGGTTGAACAGGAGCCCGTGGAGAGGGCTGGTTGAATAGTAGCCGGTGGAGTAGCGCATGGTGGAGGCTGAATGAACAGGAGCCCGTGGATGAACAGTCGCAGGTGGAGGCTGGAGGAAGTCGACGGTGGATGAACAGTAGCTCATGGAGGCTGGAGGGGGTCGACGGTGGATATGAACAGTATCCCGTGGAGTCCTGTTTTGCGGTACGCCACACCCCTCCCGATGAACAGGACCTCCGTTTCGACCGTAGCGCTCCAACACAAGTCCGTTTCCTCCGTTTTGCGGTACGGCACACCCCTCCCGATCAACAGGACCCCCATTTCGACCGTCGGAGGTCCATTTCCTCCGTTTTGTGGTACGCCAGACCCCTCCCGATGAACAGGATACTGTTTCGAACGTGGCCGGTCGAACACAAGGCCATTTCCTCCGTTCTGCGGTACGCCAGGCCTCGTTTCCATCGCATGTTCCGTCCAAGCCCTCCCGATGAACACAACACATTCCATTGCCTCCCCATGAACACGACGCATTTCGTTGCCTCCCCATGAACACGACGCATTTCGTTGCCTCCCCATGAACACAACGACGACGTTGTTTCTCCGTTCCGACCCAGCCATGTACACGAACCCTGGCCGTACGTATACGTGAGTAGGCGTTCGAGACCCCGCTCGTATGTACACATACGTGGCCGTATTTTCTTTCTTGCACCCTAGCCGCTACGTACGTGTACATGCTACGTACGCGCCTCTACTACGACACGTGCGCGCCTCTACATCGACCAGTATATATGTACGTACACGTTCGTGACCAGAATGACAACGCTACATACGCTTCGACCAGGTGGGTCCTGACTGTCAGGCACTTCCTTGCGTGCGAAGATGTAGCTGGTGGGTCCCAGCAGTCAGGGGCAAATGGTTTTTTGCGAAATATGGTGGCCCGTCTGGTGGATCCCCGCTGTCAGGTGGAGGAATAATTATTTTGCGCGTAATAAGGAGGCACTTCCTTGCTGCGGCCGTGGACCCAGCTGTCAGTGTCTCCACGCACAGTACCCTTCCGATGGAAGTCGGTCGTTGACCACATTGACCACACCGCACTGAGAGCACCACGACGGTGGACGACGGCGAGGCCTAGGAAGGGGAAGATGCGGAGCCGGGGAAGACACGGCAGTGGAAGCCCGCGCGGAGAGGAGTACGAGGGTTCACTGGTTCGGCTGCGGTGTGAGGTTGCCATCGCCGCAGGGCCTGGCTAGCGGTGGGAATAGTAGGGGGCGGTGAGGCCTCCACAGCAGCACAGCCAGCCACGAGAGGCAGGAGCATGCGGCACGACCGGCACTGCTTTGGGCGGCTGGAGCAAGAAGACCAGAGGTTGAAGAAGCACTACGGCCGTTGGATGGACATCGTACGGTCACTTGAGCTAGAATCATTCATATTGACTAAGTTGACAAAGCCCTTCGTCCCCGTCAACTTAGTAGGCCCACAAGTCAGCCTCCCACCAAGGTGGGTCCCAGCTAGCCGGGGGAGTATTCATTTTTTTTGTGCGTAATAAGGAGGCACTTTCGGTGGGTCCGAGCTGACAGTGGGGGGAACGTTTTTTCGTGAAATACGGTGGCCCGTCCGGTGGGTCCCAGCAGCCAGGGGAAAACGATTTTTTTCACAAAATACTGGTGGCCCGTCCAGTGGGTCCCCGCTGTCAGGTGGAGGAATAATTATTTTCCGTGTAGTAAGGAGACACTTCCTTGCGGCTGTCGTGGACCCAGCTGTCAGCCTCTCCACGTACAGTACTCTTCCGATGGAAGTCGGTCGTTGACCACATTGACCACACCGCGCCGAGAGCACCACGGCGGTGGACGATGGCGAGGCATAGGAAGGGGACGACACGGAGTCAGGGAAGACATGGCAGTGGATGCCAACACGGAAAGGAGTACGAGCGTTCACTGGTTCGGCTGCGATGTGAGGCTGCCGTCACCGCAGAATAACAGGGGGTGTGGGTGAGTAGAGGGATGCCCTGGCCAGCGGTGGGAGTAGTAGGGGGCGCTAAGGCCTGCGCGGCAGCACAGCCGGCCATGGGAGGCGGGAGTAGGCGGTCCTGCCGGCGCTGGTTTGGCGGCTGGAGCAAGAAGATCAGAGATTGAAGAAACACGACGGCCATTGGATTGACATCCAACGGTTACGTCTGTTAGAATCGTTTGTTTACGTACATAATAACTAAAAAAATCTTGCATACGCGACAACTAAATAGGCCCACAAGTCAGACCACTCCCTCTTTTTTTAATAATTTATATATATAGCTCATGGCAACTTCTTATTCAATTTATTGCAGTCGTTTTTTTGGTTGGCCAGAGCCAATTTCGCATATTTCTGTGGGTTCCAAACTATTTTTAATACCGAAATGTCCAGCCAGATTTAAAGTACTTTGAAGATATATTTAGATTAGGTTAATGCCCAATGTAAATAGGAATATGAAAATGTAATAAAATTCAGAAATTATAAAGTAATTGCCAATTTGTCATCTGTTTTTATATTTACAACCCATTTCATATTACTTTCAAGATTTGCAGGCGTCTTGAAAGAGTTGCAACCCATCAGGGCATAGAAAAATAAGTAGGCCTGAATTAGGTATTCTTCAGAAAAAATAAACTGGGCTCATTTTCATAAAGAAAAAATAGCTGGGCTGGTCACATGGTGAACATAAAATATAAGGCTGGGCTAGACGGGCCATAGCCCAGTTCAAACCCTGCTCCGTCTCAACAATACCAAACAAAAAAATACTGCTCGAGTAGCTACGTCCCAGGTGTCAGCCGATCTTGTGTTGTTCTCTTGTCTATTGACTATATACGCTCACAATGTCGTGGGTCCCAGATGTCAGGAAAACACTAGGAGGAAGCATTTTATTTTTCCATACGCTGACGTGGTGGGCCCCTACTGTCATCCTCTCCACGTACTTCTGCCGATTCCTGTTGTTTGTTGACCATGTTGACAACACGAGAGGGCGGCGCCGCGGCGAGCGCACCAAAGCGCGCGGAGGACATCAGCGTTAACGATTTAGGAGACGGTGGGGCGGCGATGCGTGCGCTGAGGCGCAGCCAGCCATGGGAGGCGGAAGCAGTGGCCCCGCCGGAGCTGGTTTGGTTTTGGCGGCTGGAGGAAGACAGGACTGAAGAAACACGACAGACTGTAAAAGCAGCAGGAGTACTTAACAACCTTAACTGAAACCAGCAGGGGCACTTAACAACCAAAGCTGAAAGCAGTATGAGTACTTATACAGGTTCAACCGTACAAAGCACGCCTCGAACAGTGCTACTTTGCCTACAGTTAACCAAGGGTGAGGCCGCCAAGCCCCAGGACAAGGCCCAGGCGCCACCCCGCGCATCCACAACCTTCTGAAAGAGGCTTCATCTCGCAACATGGTCAATAAACAGGATATTCGCTTTAGAGCCATGGAAAAGCATGAACATAATCTTCTGTCCTATTCTCCAAGATGGACGGGCCTTCATTATTTGAGACCACCCATGAATAAGTATCTTTTCACCTCCAAGGGGAATTGAGTAGGTCGACATAAACATCATGTTGTGACCAAGCGCAAGTCTGACCCGACCATGGTCAGGCATCTGTATAGGAACAATAGAACTCGGCAGTTCCTGTTTCAAGAAGATCACAGCTGTAAAACTGTGTATAAGCAATAGTTTATGAACAACATATATAACAGAAAACAGCTCGTACCATAAGTTTCTCGACACAGTTGGACCTGTTCAACGAGTGCAGCAGTGGCACACATATCCCACGTGGCCTTCCACCATTGAAACGCCCCACAAGGACCTCAAGACGATCAATAAAGTGTAGGAACTTGTGGATGTCGATCCAGTCAACTTCAGTGCCATTAGTAACAGCCGAGTTATTACAGAGTAACAAACGAGCAGACTGCTTAACTCTGAAAAAAACCTACACGTGCCACCAATTATAAGAAAATATTAGTTAGAAGTAGCATCTTCGTGAGAGATTCGTTGCTACTTCTAAAGTTAAATTGTGATTAGTTAGACAGAATAGGTGGATTAAGAAGTAATCGAGGCAACAAGCAAGAACCAGATACAAAACTAACATGGATGAACAATTGGAACGACGTCGGGGTGGAAGATCGCAGTGAAGATGAGACCAGGTTCTGCTATTTCCATCAACATTCGTGCGCCAACTTTCAGTCTGTAACACTTGAGAAAGTTTATCCAAGTTCGGCCATAAAAAAGCAGCGATCTTCTTGGTTCATGAACCCAACTCGGAACTTATATCCATGGCTTGTCTTCACTGTGACCATTAAACTAGTGTATTCAGTTATGGCAAGGCCGAGCATCTTGAGTACATGTGTTCTGGCAGAGCAAATAATACACTGCAGGAAAAATAATATGAGAACACAGCATGTTCAAAAAAACCCCACCCTCCCGGATAGAAAAGAGGATTCTAGGAACATACTGTGCGCGTTTCAAAATGTTGTGTTAGGATGAGAAGGAACAAGTGTGGCGTCTCGCCGAGGGCGCAGAAACCTGTAGGGTACTCGCACTTTGGGCACTGCAAATGAAACACACTAGATTCAGTAGGAAGAAAAATGCATCAACGGCGGCGGCTGCCATCCTAGGATTACCTGCGACCAAGGGACTTGGGTTTATCGGGGATGGATGAAGAATTCGTACCTGGTTCTCCATGAGAAAACCCTATGCAATCGCCGAGAGGGGGTTTTCTCTGAACAAGCAGACGAGGGAGAAGGGGATTCAGGCCCAGTGAAATATTGCCGCTTCGTCCGTCCAGCTTACTGCTAAAGCTGGAAAGGGGGGGTTGTGATTTGACGGCTCATTGGGCATTACTGCGGCGCTACGACCGGGGTGTGTCTACCGTGAAGTTGTGCACTCTAATTTGTGCATATGGCACGTGGACCCCGTTGCCGGTTGCCCCACATATCAGCGAAAGGAAGTAGAAAGACAGGAGTAACTAGTTACACATAAATATATTTTTTGACAGAGAGATACTCCCTCTGTAAAGAAATATACAAATCTTTTATATCACAGGCTCACCTTGCCGAGAAATATACTCCCTCTGCAACGCACGGGCATTATGGGGGTTCAGCTTTTTTATGGGGGTTCAGCTGAGAATATAATACTCAGATAGGCTCACGGTTCTGGACTTTGGGCCGCAGGCCGACCCTGCATGTTTGGGGGCCCATGTGTTCTACCTCAGCGCTTTTCATATTGCAAGCGATCGGTACGGCGCTGGTTTTAGATGTTGTCGCAAGGCGAATACACAAAATTGAATAAAGCACGGCAGCTGTTGGAATGAAATCGAACGACAGTTCCTAACCAGCAATCAGAGTTGCAATTCTATCAACGATATACCATGTGATAAATAATACTGTCGTACTACTTATACACACAGGACACTTGTTTCACCATGCCAGATTATTACATCAAAATCTCTCGGAGGATAGATCAGTTCGGCAGTTGCGTGCTGCTACTGAAGAATTTCAAAGTTGATTTGGACCAGCTCTCCTTGCCGAGAAAGTTCGATTTTGACATCATCCCCTACCGCAAGATATGATTTAGATTTGAACCTTGACCATCCTTTAGCATCAATCATCATGCGACCATCCTTTGTACTTACGGTATATTGAGCAGGTTCATTCACACCAAGGCTGCGCATGGTAAGAGAAACTTGGCCGCGGTCGCCCGGATTGTTGAACGACTCCCTCGTTGCTCTAGAAATTCTCTGTTTGCAAACAAGAAGACATACCCAAACAGTTAGATCAACACAGTGAATCATGTGAAACAACATGGAAAGAAAAAAGAACGAAGCACTTGGGCGGCCAATGCTTACCAAGAAGGTGGACATGTCGGTTTTTGTAAGGACTTTGGTATATGAAGTGCGAACTGCAGCCCAGTCTGTTGCCGGTGCAACTGCACGGGCCGGAGCAGATGCAAGTGCAAGTGTTGGTGCAGGTGCCGAAGCCGCTGCTGCTGCCGGAGATGGTGCTCCTTGTAGAACTGGTGCCGGTGTCGGAGCAGGTGCCGGTGTCGATGCCCGATCCTCCGGTAGATCAGACTGATCCGCTGACGCGGTCGGTGCCCAATCCTCAGCTGGATCAGACTGAGCTGCTGCCGCTGTCAGTGCTAGAGCAACTGCCGGTGCTCGATCTGTGCGAGACAGCGGCGATCGTGTCTGGTCTGCTATGATCAGCTTTCTAACTTGACTAGGATCCGTGACCGTGATCCAGTCTTTTTCTTCATTTCTTTTAAACGCGAGAAGGACTAATTGTGGCGTTTTTGTTAAACCAAACTGCAGTTCATCATAGGGATTCAGCTTGTACTCAGACAACAGACTGATCCAATTTTTTCCAGTAATATAAGTGATGGACGGTGCCTTCGTTACTGACACGACATAAGAAGTGAAACCTGCAAAAATAGCCATCGTAGAGCAAACCAAACGGTTTATTCTATGATGAATGTCACATGGCAAACCTGCATAGTAAAATTGCAGGAAAAGAAAGAAAACATGACATTAAATCAATAAGATTTAGACAGTAAATCAATAAGATTTACTTGATGTGACACGAGTGAATCCTTACCAGGAAATCACTATGTTGAAGTACTAAACAGAAGATTGATCGTCCAACTACGCGTGGCATGCAGGGGCCCCGCCTACTCCCACAAGCAGGACAGTCCAAAGGTCGTGACAAATCGTATGGACCGAACATCCATGGGGCTGGAAATCCTGGTGGGTGCGATAAACCCTGCAATGCATACAGATATTGGAGTGTAACCATAATTGATAGACCGTCCTCACAAAAAATATGATATGGATACTTCAAAATATACAGACTGAATTGAGTGGACAGACATTAACATAGACCGTTCTCAGGACTGACCACACACCAAAAGCGGCAGTACTAATAAACAATACAGGGTTCACAAACACAAATCAAGTACTGAACAATAGTACTTACTACAGACAAGCAAAGTTGCACTAACTAAACTCTGCAGACTATTTTTTGCCACCGACCTACGGGATGAACCCCGCATAACTGACTAGGCCATGGACTTCGTGTGAGATGTCTACATGCACCATCACCATCTTGTCAACCTTGGAGAACCTAACAGAGTGGTCTTTCCACTCATAAACATGATGATGAAGACAGGCCGCATCAGATTTGTTGGGAAGCTTTACAAGAACCACACCCTTCGTAATCGAAGGCACAACCAGGAAATTGTTGTGGTCAAGTACAGCCTCGAGAACACGCCTGACAACAATGCTACAGGAAAACACTAGTTCAGGACACGTGGCGACAAGGACACAACAGCTGGATAGTTCAGCAGTAGAACTCATCATCAGGTCTTCCAGTTCACACGGCATGACTTTGAGAACTTCATCTCCACCGCGGACCTGGTTCTAATTCAAACAGAAACCATATTTTATTACTACCTCCGTTCAGAAATATAAGATGATTTTCGATATTATACTCCATATATGACTACATATACGCACAGAAATGAGTGAACAAAGACACTAGAACATGTCTTCAAAGGCATGAGAGCAGAGGGATTACATGCAATATCCATAACACAAGTTACTGAGGCAAATATACCCTCTTAAAAGGTAGCATTGATGTTCATAAAGTACTCCCTCCGTCCCAAAATTCTTGTCTTAGATTTGTCTAGATACGGATGTATCAAGTCACATTTTAGTATTAGATACATCCGTATCTAGACAAATCTAAGACAAGAAATTTGGGACAGAGGGAGTAGTTGAAAGTAATCTATAAGAAATCAGTGTCAACCTCTCGCATGTTTTGGTCAAAAGAGGAATTTAGAACCATCATTTGGCACACAAAAATCACATGCAAGATCACCCAGAAAGTTGTACTACTAGTACTAGTACTGCGTGTTAGATGAAAAAACACGATCAAGATCGAGAAAAAGATCGTCAAGAAGAGATATTACCTGGACTTGCTTAATGAGGGATCCCGGAGAGGGGGGCTTGGACAGGGCGATGGCTTTGAGCTTGTCTGCGGTAGTCTCGGTGGGGTGCTTGCGCTTCTTCGTACCATGAGCCTCGACGGTTTTGGCCGGAGCCATAGACATCACTTCGGCCGGTGCTCCAGCGTCCATCAAGAAACTGTCAAATAGAAATAAAAGAAAAGAAACCATAATCACAAACCCAAAAGAAGAAAAGAGAGGGAGTTATAGGATCAGTCTCGGGGTTGCAAGACCGGGCCTTGGCCAGAATCAACACCATTGATGCGCTCACCTTTCCTTCTTTGGGAGAGAAGAACAATGGCAGAAGCAGGTCGGGGTTTTCTTGAAGAAATGAGGAACAAGATGAGGCAGAAGCGAGGGTTGGGTAGAGAGGAAGCTGAGAGAGAAGAGTGAAATGATGGTTGCTTCGTCCGTCCAACTTACTGCTGGAAAGGAGGGGGTTTTGTGATTTGACGGCTCATTGGGCATTACTGCGGCGCTTCGATCGGGGTAGTCTACCGTCACTCTACTACGGAGTAATTTAGTGCATGGCTGGTGGACCCCGATGCTGGCTGTCCCACACGTCGGCGAAAGTGAGTAATTTAGTGCATGGCTGGAGGAGGATCCGCACGGTAGAGCGTGTCCACTATTTTTCAGAAGAAAAAAATGATTACAGCAAGCGTTTCCACTCTTACGACGGAGGAGTGCGAAACACGGCAGCCACTTGAACATACACAGTGCTCCTACTACTAGGCATGTGCAGTGGTTCATACGTCAGTACTACACAATCTTGTTGCTAGTGTAGTAAGATATGACGATAACAAATGATGTTGTGCGCATGTCAACTACTCCTATATGTAACATAGTACCGCTTTTTCGACTGTCCGGTCGAGAATGAACGGTGAGATCAATGTTAACAGAACTAGGTCCACAGCGCACGGAGAGTACGGTGCTACAGTACTCCACGAAACATGAACCATATGAAGCACGAATAGTGTTAGGCAGGGTGTATGAAGGGTGCACGGGATGGGAGCAAAAGTTCCCTTCTCGACCCACTTTTGGGTGTTTGGCAGAGTGCATGAAGGGTGCATGAGTCCACACTAGTAGGTTGACAAAAATACACGAAGAGGAAACAACTATATTGAGATGAGAATGCAACCAAACACACCCACACGCTTTGTGCTACAGTGACTGATCTGCACCGTCTGAGTTTGATCCAACGGTCATGTTGCGCCGAGACATGGACATGCCCATGCAGAGGGCGCCTAAACACCACCGAAGTCCCTCTGCTTCTCGAGGCGCACGACGTTGGTGATGCAGGGTGCAACCGCCCGCAGAGCCCGCTCCCGGTCGACGGGAGCCAGCTCGTCAAAGACGGCGTCCAATGGCACGAATGGATTCCGGTGACGGAGCCCTGAAAGGATTCGCCCGGCAACGGCGACGGCAGCCCGCAACCCCTCCTTGTCCAGCTCAGCCCCCACCATCGCGCGGAGACGGCTCAGCTCCTCGGAGATATAGGTGAAGAAGGAGACCAGGTCAGGAAGCCGCAGCTCGTTGAAGTCGACCGGGTGGTCGAACGGGTTTAGCCCGACGGCCGGCATCGTCGCGCTGGCACGACGGTAGGCATCGCGCAGCCGCAACACGTGCGTGGCAACTTGGTTCACCAAGTGGCTGAGGCGATCCTGGACCTCGTCACGATCGGCCCGCTCGCGCTCCAGCCGGCTCCCCTGACGGCCTATCGTATCTCCCGCTTTCTGCAGCAACGCCGCCGACGCCTCGAGCATCTTTGTGGTGGACGCCTGCCGCTTTTGAAGCTCCGTGAACTCCCGCACATAACGGAGGAGCATGGCACTCCTCTCCTCCTTGAGCTCACGGAGCTCCACGTCCTTGGCCCTGAGCTCCGCATCCTTGGCATGGAGCTCCTGTGTCAGGAGCCTCACCTCGGACTCCGTGATCTGCTGCGCCGCCATGGCACCAGGTAGAAGCAATGGGGAGAGGAAGCAAAGGGGGCGAAACGGCTGAAAGGCAATGCAATCTACGGGAAGGCGGAGGGAGCGGGGAATCTTTTGGTTTTCACCACGGTAAAACACCAGTCGACGACTTCTCACATCAGGGAGCAGTGGGTACAGGCGGAGTCATCGTGACTAATTGCTGCCGCGCCTGCTCCCGTCAATCAAAAAATTAAAAATCCTGCCGCGCCTGCTCCCGTCAATCAAAAAATTAAAAATCCTGCCGCACCCAAACACCAGAGCAACGCCGCGGTGGATATTTAAATTTACCTGCCGGCAAGTAGATAAAAAAGGGGTGAAAAAACAAATGTGGCGGCGGCCTAGCTAATCGGTCGAACTAGCCCAACTAGCTAGCCACCGTGCTTCACTGATGTACTCGGCGGGAAAGGTGGTCTTTCGTGATTTGATGACTCATTTACTTGCTTCGGCGCTACGACCGAGGAGGACCCAGAAAACGCGGTAGGGCGTCCCACGTCAGGAAGAATATATGCGTGCACCACCCGGGAGGACCCTGAAACCGCGCGGTAGGGTGTGCCACGTCTCGGCACGGAGGAAAAATGTGCGTGTAAAAATATACTGTATCAGACGTAGTACCTATGGTTCGACCTCGGGACCCAGCCAGTCGGTTGAAAACACCCCACTAGCCACACAGCTTCATCATGCAAACGTGGCACGGAGGATAGATGTGGTTAGCTCCGTCTCGACCAGCCACAACGTCTCTTGTTCTAGGCGATTCTTCTATTTTCCAAGTTTTTTTAGTTGTAATAACACCACGGCAAGCTAGCGCCGCTCTTCGTGTGTGCCCGTGCAAAGGTTAGACGATGGAGAGAAGAGAGATTGAGATCGCAGACCTGGGACCCACCAGTAAGTGAGATAACGGTCATGCACGTGTTGACGAGGCACTCCCTCTACTCTACTCAACGCAAGTACTGTATAAAATCAAGTTATGGGACAAAGCCAACAACCGTTCGTTTTTTCAGGCTATCGACTTACGCTTTGTAGTCCAGGTTGCCAGTTCGAATCTCGTCTTTCAGATTTGTTAGTTTTAGGTCCAAATTTGATTAATGACAAGTGGGACCCCCGTGTGTTGTTCCGATATTTCAGTGTAGGATGGTTTTTTTGAACAAACACTTTGCGCGGTTAGACAAGTAACGGCACGAGTTACACGTTTTTTGCAAGTTTACGAACAAAAATGACAGCGGCATAGAATATCACATCCACCCCGCAGCTTAGATACTATGGTGATACGAGTTTTTACACCGTTGGAAGTGAGATCCAATGGCTTGGGAGTAGTCTTTGTAATTATGCGCAATTTCCAAACTCTCCAAAGGTTTTTTTGCAAATAAAACATTCAGGCCTCGTGTGTGCCGCTGCATCTTCGATCCAACGGCTCCCCGGTGCTCATATTAGGTGCTCCCCGTAGCTTAATTACCCGCTACGGTGATTGGAGTAGTTGTGGGCCGAATGCTACGAAAATATAATCTAAACCGACCGGAATAAATGCCTACACAAATTAATCCAAGGTTGGAGTGCCCCTCGCAATGTAAATAGCTCCGGCTTTGCGAGGGATGGAGAGGTAGTAGCTTCAACGCGTGGAAGATACGGTGTGAGAAAGCGAGGTCAATCGAGAGACATATAGATAGAGAGACAAAGTGAGTGTGGTCCGACATTCATTGAACAAATATATATGCTCTGGAGAGATATTGTCCGATTGAGCTTTTTGGCAAGGGTGAGGGCTGTAAGATAGAGCTTGAGAGATGATCCAGTCACAGACGTGTAGATATATTTTGTGCGTGGGAGGAAGCAAGGTCAACCGATCACATAGGGTCGTCGTGCGATCGAAAGAGTGAGACGGGTTGGAGAGAGTGACCTAGATAGACGATGTGCGTGAGAGAGTATACAATGTGAATAGGTCGAATTGGGCTCAAACATGGTGATATATCGTTTTTGTCCGAGAAAGAGCGAGGTCAATCGAGACATACGGAGAGAGAGAGAGAGAGAGATTGAGTGAGCGTGGCCCACCATGAGGTCGAAAGAGTGGTGGCGGCTTGGATGGACTGACCTAGATAGACAATCTGCGTGAGAGAGTATAGAGTGTGTCGATCGAGGCCCGAACAGGGAGATATATCATTTGTGTGTGAAAGAAAACGAGGTTAAACGAGACTCAGATAAAGAGAGCGAGATTGAGCGAGTGTGGCCCGCCGTGCGGAAGAAAGAGTGAGACAGTCTCGAGGGAGTGACCTAGATATACAACGTGCGTGCGTGCGCATGCACGAGAGGTTGGGGGCTAGATAGGCAATGCATGTATTTAGCGCGAGAGGGTGAGAGGGAGAGGGGGGAGAGAGAGAGAGCTCGGCATGGGGTGCAATGGCGGGTGTGTGAGGTAAATACATTTGGTAACAGAGTGGAAAAAGGGGTTGTGTAGTTGAGAGACTTAGAGATCGAAACATGGAGAGAAAGAATGAACGTGTGTTGGAAACCGATAGCTTCCTAAGGTGGTTAGGAGAGGAAGATTGACCGATACAGGAAGTATGTAGCGTTTGTGCGGGGGGGGGGGGCTAAAAACAACATTTGAATGTACATAGTACGAGACTTAATATCGATGTTTCAATTCGGTGTACATTGTAAGATTTGAACCGAGGACCAGGCATACGGGTAATTATTTCGAATTCGTGCCATACTAAGTTTCGAAAAGTTGACATTGACTCAGTTTGTTGTGCTATTTTGTAGGTCATATGTTTGAATCCATCCAAAAGTTTTCTCACTACCATGGTGTTCATCATATACATATGAATTTGTATTAAAAAAGTAGCATGGATACAGTGAAATGCGAAATCCACGTTAGAATTGGAGATCGCTACGTGACACACACTCTAATTCAAATAACTAACTACGTGACACACACTCTAATTCAAATAACTAATTATGTGACACACACTCTAATCCACGTTAGCGTGGGTACCGTTTCGATTTTTTTCAAATAACTCCTCATTAATTAATTTATAGTACTCCCTCTGTTCACTTTTATAAGACCTTGAAGACATTTCAGACAATGTGCAAAACAGTTCATTTTAAGTTGTCTGAAACGACTTACAAAAGTGAACGGATGGAGTATCTCGTTTCGAATGACTAATTATTGCAAGGAAAACACGGGCATGGTAATACATACAGATTCGTTTGCAAATGAAAGAAGATTCGTTTGCATTCTCAAATGTAGGCGCACCAGGCAAACCAGGGTCGTGTCGGGGTGGACGCTGCTTCGGTGCCTTAAAGGCAACTGCCTTTGGGTCACTGACATGTGGGCCAGCCACCTGTTGGGCCCATATGTCATGGACACAAAGGCAGGTGCCTTAAGGCACCGAAGCATAGTCCTGTCGGGGTGGTCGCGTGTGTCGGACGGACGCGTAGCACCCAGCCACCCACCCCCTCCCCCCCAAAAAAGGACGACGACAATATAAGTTCGCGCTTCCACGTTTCGGATTGAAATATCTGGCGGCCCCAATTCCAGCCCTGCAAAATCTCTCTTCTCCACCGTCCCCTTCCGCGCCCAGATTGCTCAAATCCCTAATTCGCCGCCAACCCTCGAATCGCCCCTCGTCTCGTCTCTTTCCCCACCGTTCCCCACCTCTGTGCCGGACGACGACGAAGACGACGGTCGCGCTTCACCACCGCACCGGAGCTACCTCATCTACGCCCTCGTCCACCGCACCGGGTGGTCCACCGACAACGTCGGCCGCCGCAACCGACGTGCCTCACAGACACCGAGTTCCACCGCATCAGGTGCGCTTCACCGACGCCGTCTCCCAGCTCACCGGGGCTACTTCACCGAGCACATCGTCGCACCTCCGCCCCCCGAGGCCGTTGGGGCTTCACCAACGGTCTCGTCCACCGCATCGTAGTGCTCCGCTGCCACTCAAGATCTGCATCCGTGCGCGGCCAGCCAACGCCAGCGCATCACCCTCAACGGCTCTGAAGTGACCCGCACTCTAGCTAGGCGAGCATGCCCAAACGCCGGCCCGAACTAGGTATCCACACATCACTCCCTTGTGCACTGTTCCGACGATGTTTGGATATCCTTTCACTGCTCTCTTAGCTTACACGCCTATGCAACTCTGACCTTAACTCTTATTTCTTCTGGAGATATCATCTGAAACAAGCAAATCCATATTTTAGCGAAGCATGACGGCGCTACGGGATCTGGTACACATCCTGCACACCCGTATAACCTTGTAAGTATCTGTCCTCCGGTACAACATCAAGGTCGATTCCTCTTATTTGATCAACCATTCGCCGTGTCAAAAATGTAGAGGGGGATGCAAGGAGCACAAGGCCTGCACATCCAAGAAAGTGGTAACATGGACTTGTACATGGAACATCCCAAGCGCAAGCAGAGCTGAAGTGAGCCTGTACAACGAGCTAGCGTAAGTCCCTACATTTCATTTAATTTGTACTGGCATTCGTGTATGATTTGTGTGCAGTGGCTGATCCACGAATTCAAGTTACCAGGGGCGAACATTTAACTTAAAAATACGAAGGCACTTGCACTCCGGAAATCAACATAACTTGAGAAATGTGAAGCTACATGCACTTTGAAAACCAGCTAATGATCCAAAGTAGTTCAGATTATAAACACTACATGATGCAAGCACCAAAAACACAAAATGCAACATGGTGTATAAGGACTACAAACATGGTCTGTACCTGCTTGAATTATTCGTTCTCTGGCTGAAAATATCGAAGTGTAATTGCACGTATAACCAGTGCGCAAACTGCATATCAATATATCTATCCTGCACAAGTATGCCAATAGTTTCAAACAACAGATTAGAAAGTATTTATGCTATGTTGTCATGATACGGGGACTTTCTGGTAGATGGCCTCGACATTTCCTCAAGCTATGAAAATGCACTATAATTTGCTTGTCATCAATGCCTGCAAATCTCTGTCTCTCTCAACATAGTAGATCATCATTAGACACTAAATCCTTCAATGAGCTTGCAAAATGCTTGCATTAGATCCCTCATTAGACACTATATGTTCATCACCAGGAGCATGTAAAATGTTTGCATCAAATCCTTCATTAGCAGTCTGTTCATTAGACACTTCAGGCTCAAGAACAACATGAGCTTGTATGTTAGCACCGGAAACTTGATTAGATACATCAGATTCAGTCAGTTCAGTATTGATTGGGGGAGTTATAAAATAAGTAGAAATTGGTTTCATTTTCTCATAGATTCCCTACATACAAGCAGTTTTACAACACCGTCAGGTTTAACTATTGGCCAGAAATTGAAGAGTTGAATTAGATATAATCAGGGATGTGATGTACCTGCTCGTTGCGCATGCTACTCTTGCAGGCTGCGACTGTCCGTTTGCGCAAGCTCGATGCCATGCCCATGTTGCCGCCGCTGCCTCCCACGCAGGCTACACCCAGGGTTGGATCTTCATCTTCTTGTCCTTTCGTTCGCTTGAAGCCCGGTGACCGCCCTCCAACGAGGGCACGAGGAAGTGCTATGTCAGTCTGTCCAGCGGCGGCTAGGTTAGGAGCGAACCAGACTGGAGGCTGGAGCGAATGAATTGGGATTTTTCCTGGTGTTGATCGATATGGGAGGCGCTCGTTTGGGCCGCGAGCCTGCTATAGGGCCTGCCTTCACTAGTAGAAAAAGGGTCAAACGTGAAGCCCAATAGTGCCGATTCGAATTTTAGCCGGCACTAATGTGTACAATAGCACCGGTTTGTGGCGGCGATCAATAGCACCGGTTCGTGGCGAACCTTTAGTACCGGTTCATGCCACGAACCGGTACTAAAGAGGCTGTGTCAGCCTGCGGTCAGGCTATGGCCCCACCATCACCATTTAGTGCCGGTTCGTACCACGAACCGGTACTAATGAGGTTATGGCAAGTTGTTTTTAGTCCCACCTTGCCAAGAGAGAGGGACTAGGAGCGGTTTATAAGCCCTGAGTGCAGAGACGATGAAGAAGAGGCTCAATGCTCACGTTGCTTAGCTTCAAGCCTTCAGGAATATGGTAGATTGCACGGAGCTACGCGCAGTGCAGTTTACACTATTCCGAAAGGCTTGAAGCAAATTAACGAGCCTTGCACCTCTTTTTTATTTTTAATAACTTATTACAACTCCGGACTTCTTCTGTTATGGCAAAAACTAATTGCACGTTGGCATTTCTATTTTTTAAACTTTGGTTATAACTCCAGACTTTGACCATCAAGTTTTGCAAAAAAGAAAAAATAGCAGAAAAGAAAAAATAGCAGAAAAGAAAAAATAGCAAAAAAGAAAAAAACTATAGCTGAAAAGAAAAAAACTATATAAAAAACTACTCAGAAATAAATAAAAGAAAATAAATATAGCAGAAAAGAAAAAACTACTCACAAATAAATAGAAGAAAAAATAAAGCAGAAAAGAAAAAAAAATTATATTTGCTATTTTTCAATCGTTCACAAAATGACCGTGAAATTGAAAATCACTGCAAAATGAACTCTGAAAATGTTGAATTTTGGCAAACTAGATGAATAAAACTACTCACAAATAAATAGAAGAAAATAAATATAACAGAAAAGAAAAAACTATACAAAAAACTACGCAGAAATAAATAGAAGAAAATAAAGCAGAAAAGAAAAAAACTATAAAAAATTGGGGCGCTGCCCTGTGGGCCTGCTTGGCCACAGGCGTGCAATTACAGGCCTTAAAGGCCCAGCAGACTCATAGGGCAGCGTGCACAATTTAGGCCCACAAGCCTGCTATATAGAGGAGTTCGAAGAGGTAGTCGCGGCCGGGTTTATAAACCAGTGCGGCTGCCCTTCGCCCGGCGAGGTGGGACTAAACTTTGGGGTGGCAGCGCGAGGCCTTTAGTACCGGTTGGTGGCTCCAACTGGTACTAAAGACCACCCTTTAGTACCGGTTGGAGCCACCAACCGGTACTAAAGGCCTGCTCTTCCCGCCTCTTGGCCTGGCCAAAGTTGGCCTTTAGTACCGGTTGGTGGCTCCAACCGGTACTAAAGTCCTCTCCTATATATACAACACTTACGAAAATACAGTTAGATCTCCCCACTTCTTTCGTCTCCAATCTCTCGCGTGCCGCTCGAACCCGTCCTCGCCGCCCGTCGCCCGTCGTCCGTCGTCGTCGTCGCTGTCCCCGCCGCCGCCCGTCGTCGTCGCCATCTCGCACCGCCGCCCCGAACGCCGCACGCCGCCGTCCGTCATTGTCCCGCCGCCGTCCCGCACGTCTCTCGCTCTCGCGTATACCCGCCGCGCCGCCGTCCGTCGTCGTCGCACCCGGCCCGTACGGCGGCGCCCCCGCCCGTACGTACGCCACCGCCCCTGCCCCGTACGCCGGCACCCCTGCTCGTACGTACGGGGCGGCGGCGTACGGGGCCGCACACATACACACACATATATACGTACACACTACACACATACATACACACACATTTTTTTACTTATTTTCTGTTTTTTAGAAAAGTTAATTAGATGATCAAATGTTTGATTAATGTCGAATGTTAGATGAATTAGCTAGATAGAAAATTTTTGAACTAGAGATTTGAACTAGTTGAATAATTAATATAACTAGTTTATTTTTAGTAAGAAAATTATTGAACTAGTTTATTTAGGTATATGAGATTTGAACTAGTTCAATAATTAATATAACTAGTTTATTTTTAGTAAGAAAATTGTCGAATATAGTTAGATATATTAATGTAAAATGTTAGATGAATATATATTTGGCTAGATATTAATTAATGTTAGATAGTAATAGGTGTTTAATGTTTCACCTATATGAACATAGGAAATGTCATCTGACGACGAAAAAGATTTCATTATGTGCGAACACTGTGAAGACCAGCGCGGCCTGTGCGACAGAAATTTCCTTGTTGATGGTAGGCGCTTCAGCATCAAGCTGGATGAGACATTCGAAGTTGATACAGTAAGTCACTTTGTCAATTATTATTTGAATGCAAAACTTATGCTTCATTTGCTTCAACTTATAATTTTAAATTTTCACTATTCTACTAGCGCATCCCCTGCCATGCAAGAATTTTTGTCTTGGATAAGATAGGTTTTAGTGCTATAGATGATATGGAGGTAAAGAGAGTTTACTTGAAGACGGAGCATGGGTATACTTTCAACGTCAAATTATATAATGGAGACACATACACCTATTTTGAATGCAAAACTTGGCAAGCACTATGCAAGGCTTATGCATTTGAGCCTGGTATGGTTGTCACCTTTGATATTCGTCCGGAAGATGATATTGAAGGTAATATAGACATCTGGGTCGATGTGCAAACGCCTCCAGTTCTACCATTATGTGAGTTTTTCTCAACCATGCATGCATATGTTTATGTCTTTGATACAGTTTATTCAAAAATAGTTGACAACTAATTTGTATTGTCAGCTTATTTCGGTTCAAGCAAACATGTCCGGCGCTTGGTAGACAGGACCTACTACTGCCCCGGGGCTCAACTAAACTGCGAGGAGAGAAGTCATTATGTTTCATGGCTTGAGGATCTTAATACTGTCAAGACAAATTTTTTTCCTGAACTTAGAAATGTTAGAACTCAAAACGTGCGACCAATGGCGATCGTATTGAACTACGGTCACATCTATAATCGAAAGATGGTAAGATTTTAACTATTTGTCCTTAATTAGTGCGTCTTTTGCATACATTATTTTTGAAGCTAAACTTTCATTGCTTAGTATATTAATTACTATACGATGTTCTTCAACAGGGACTTCCGATGACAGTTGTGCCTCAGTGGATTGAGACTAAAGGTGACATGTCAATGGTTAGCTTACGGCCAAGATATCCTACATTGCACATGAGTGCATTCAAGATTTCTGAAAGCGAAGAATGCTTAATAGTGAAAGATTGGAGCAAAATTGTTAACGATCGCAGAGAAGTACTAGGGGGCAGCAAGGAGAAGCGCAACCCAAGATTAGGAGACAGATTCATCTGCATGCTCCAGTATGATGAATCAGGAGAGCTATACATGTTCTATGCTATTCTACCTGAGAGGGAGCAGCACTAGTTCATGCTCTTAATTAGTGTCTCATGTCCGTGTCCTGAACTTCGATGTTGGTGATGATTATGTTGAACTCGATGATATCTTTGCTTCTGTTACAAAGTAAATGTTTCCTCTTTAAGCTAGCCAGTGTTGGTGATGATTAGATAGCTAGCGGTAATGACTATGATGATTAAATAGTGGTAATTAGACGACTACGATGATTTTTAGCTAGCTACAGTTTATTTACTTATTAATATGAGATGATGATGATGATGATGATGATGATGATGATGATGATGATGACGACGACTACAACTCATTATAACGTAAAACAATCCTAAATTAAATTGATAACACAAATTTAATTGAAAAATACAAAATAAAACAAAAACCCACAAACATTTAGTACCGGTTGGTGTTACCAATCGGTACTAAAGGGCTCCCGACCCCCGGAGCTGGCTCGTGCCACGTGGTTTCCCTTTAGCACCGGTTCATGCTGAACCGGTACTAAAGGGGGGGCCTTTAGTGCCCACACTTTAGTGCCGGTTATGGAACCGGCACTGAAGGGCCTTACGAACCGGTGCTATTGCCCGGTTCTGCACTAGTGCTTGCACTTATGTTATTGGCCCATCCAAATTGAAACATTTTTCTTCATTTTTTACATTGCCTGCTCGTGCGTTGGGACGAACAAAACTAGCGTGGGCCAATCTGGATGACTCAAACTAGGTGCACACTTTCCAGCCACCTGAGGCGGCCGCCCATACCAGCCCCTATGGTGGCGTCGCCCCTTTTTGCGTGTATGATTGGATAGTGAAAAATATTCCAGTGGCGCTTTTGATTTACCCACAGAATGGTTGAATTGCTTGTTTCTA
The DNA here is from genome assembly GCF_018294505.1 of Triticum aestivum. Taxonomy (NCBI): domain Eukaryota; kingdom Viridiplantae; phylum Streptophyta; class Magnoliopsida; order Poales; family Poaceae; genus Triticum; species Triticum aestivum. The sequence goes on from NC_057812.1 coordinate 520,435,938, forward strand.
TGAACTGAGTTTGCCAATAATATGAAGGATGCCAGTCTTTTCATCCTATTGTAGATTTCTTAGATCTCGATATGCCAAAAGTAATCGCATGAAATATACAGTAAAAGCCAGTGTGATGTGTTTGGCTACAACTAGTCTGACTACACGTCCTCATATAACATATCAAGGACGCACCATCTTACCAGATTAACCATTCGACTTACCCATGCAGTGTGGGAAGAAAGAAGTATTGGGACTGCGTATCCAAGCAATTGATGCCATGGACTCCTTCGTACAACCTTGTAAGCGAAAAAGAAGTTGCAGTGTGCCTCTACAAAGAACTAGCGTAAGTTCAGTTACCTGCTTCTCGGAAATTTAGTTAGCCACTTATTGCAAAATTGTTCAATTACGTTGCTTGGCTTAATTTAGTTTGCTACTGATTACATAATGGCACAGCCTGTTAATCATATTGTAGACTGCGCCTATCTATGTGTTTGATACTTATTGTTAAGAATTACCCATTTGCCTTAACTTAAATATCTACTTGTTTGTTTAACTGCTTTGCTGCTCCAACAACGGGTTACGATTATGTTAATAACTACTTTTCAGCATTCAATTGAAACTCTTTAATTCCTTGTTTGTTTAACTGGTTTGGTGTTATAACTCCCAGTTGAGATGTTTTGCTAACTTCAACTTTTCTGAATCCAATCGGGACTTTAATGGCAAAACAGGTTAGCCCAAGATCAAAGAGCGAGGTCCCCATGGACGTTGCATCATCCCACAGCAGTGGCACCAGCCCAATCGTGCATTATGAATTGCCAACTACTGATGCTCTAGAGGCTAAACTAGTGGTAGAAAGAGATTCTGCTTCTGCACTTAGAGATGAAGTTGACATGTTGAGGAAGCAAACAGCACAATCACAAGAAGTACTCAAGATAACCATTAAATATTTGGTGGATTTCAAAACGAAGCAAGCTGAGACTGACCGGATTGTTAAGGTCCTGAAGGAAAAAAGGAAATTAAATTCCTACTTGGTAAATCATAGGTGAAATGTTCTTTCCATAGTTGAATAATCTTTGTGTTGTCTGTTCATGTAATCAATCAAACCATTTGTTTTAGAGATCATGTAATATTTGTTTTTTTGTTTTTTTGTTTGTAATTTTATTTGAGCACAAATAAGACTCGGAGAAATTTCATTTGGATTGTTATGCCAGACCTACAAATATGCCAATTGGGCTGAATATGCATTCAACAATAGTAGTATAGATGGACCTTAAGTGGCACGCATCGGAAAGGGCCAAGATGCTGGCTAAAAAAAGGATGCTGTTGTAGCCAAAAAAAGTACAGCGGCCTGGCTTATGTATGTTAGTTGATATTATTGATCCATATACTCTATAAGTGTTTATATGTCTGTTAGTTCCGTACATTCTTGGTTGATTGACTCGGTATTTGAATCTTGATACATCGCTTGTGTACATATCTAAATGGGAGTACACATTATGCTGCGTGTGACATTTGAGTTGGACATGAAGTGTTCCAAATATTCGAATTCACCTTAAACTGGATTCTAGTTTCTAAATTTGAGTATCGGCATTTGTAAACCATATTCATATATGACAGTGGAATACATCTTTGTCGTCCTTTTGAAGATATATAAAAACACATAGAATGATTTGTAAAGATTTATATAGTAATACAAAATGGATTCGAATTTAGTTGCTAGGGTAAATGTGGATGCTTATTGTCCCAAAATTTGAAAGAAACAGCAAAATGTCCACTCCCACATCGGCTGCCGAAGCCAAGTGTTTGGGAGATGGAAATTACTGTCTACCCATTACACGGACAATCCATTGGCCCGATTTCCACTACTCTAAATAGGGGTAGGTTAGTAACTTCAATTAGACGTGACACGACCGCCTCTGAGCCCATTTCAACATGGTGGGCGTCAAACATGGGCGGCAAAACTCATTTGATTCAAGCTCGTCTGAAAGACCTCTGTTTCTCCCTCCATTCCCCATTCATACACGGTGGGCGGCAAAACACCCTCTCCTCGTCCGAAATAGATGTAGGCTAATACTTTAAATAGGGGCAGATGTGTAACTTCCATCAGACGTCACACAAACGCCCTACCTGTCAGCCCCGTTCATACACCATGGGCGCCAACCGTGGGCGGCAAAACACCCTCTCCTCGCCCGAAATCGATGTAGGCTAATATTTTAAATAGGGGCAGATGTGTAACTTCCATCAGACGTGACACAAATGCCCTACCTGTCATCCCCGTTCATACACCATGGGCGCCAACCGTGGGCGGTAAAACACCCTCTTCTTGCCCGAAATAGTTACCTGCAAATATTTGGGAGATGCGCGATTACCGTCCTATCCCCAACCGACGAGACGTCCAAATTTGAAACGGGGGGTAAGTTCGTAACTTTCCCATATTTTAGACAGGCGCGTCCCAAAAACATGGTTCCCCGTACCTCTCCCTCCATTTTCCCATTCATGCACCGTCCGCGCTAGAACACCCCATTCCCACACCAGCCTCCGTCTGCCACCCCATCCATCGCCACCGTCCTCCACCACATCCATTGCCACCGTCCTCCACCATGCCGGAGCGCCTACCAAGACCGCGTCGTCCACTGCTAGAGATGGACGTTTCTCATCCACGACGACAGACCAATAGCCTTGCATCGCGTCCTCTCGCTTCATCGGCGTCGTCGTCCTCTTTGCCGGGGCCGCTCACACAACCTTCTCTTCCACTGCAACGGGACTTATCCCCCGATGCACCCGTCTACCGTTGCAGATCTGCTTCAACGCCACCGAAAGCCATCGCACCCCGATGCCTACACGGAGCCGCAAGAGAGGTGGTACTTCATATCTCCTCAAATTTTTGATCTCAACCAGAAAATAGATCTTAACTTGGTTACTCTACTTTCTTTTTAGCTCTTAGAATTTAGTTCTTAGTTTGAAGCAAACAATGGATGCTAAATATCATTTCTCCGGTTTGCAGCTTCAAATCTGCATGGCACAGCCATAATACGGTTTAATTGATCATGCTTAGGGTTTAATTGATCATGTTGGTTCCGTGGTGGTTTATTTAATAGAAATCAGAGGGGAAACCCTCTTTTGCTAAAAAATATATGATTAGAGTTTCCCCCTTTTATGATCACTATACGATCAGAATACATGCTTCGTGTCATAATAACACTGCTCCACCCATCAAGCTAAACAAGCTTAGTTGTTCAAATACGAATCTGATATTATTAAAACAGAGTTGTTTAATTGGTCAGCTAAATGTTCCTAAATTAGTTTCAAAAATGCATGTTCGCCGCTCAGGTGTGTATCTCTGTGTGTGGTCTGGTCAGCACGGTTGGGGAGGTGAACTTTGCATATGCAGGGGTTTACAGGGAGACATTCTCCGATTTGAAACCGCAATGCATTCCATAGATAATTTGACTAGTTTTTATGTTTTCATGAATCTCAGATTCTGAACAGCATGCTAATGATTATGAGCTTGCGCGCATGAAAAGAATAAAGCAGAACAATGTCATGGCTGTCAAACTTGGCATTAAGGGACTGAAATCAAGTCTGGATGCAATGCAATGCAAACACTCTCCACCTACAGATTCATGCTCAGAATATGATCCTAACAGTGATTCTGAGCTAGAGGGAGACCTAAGTCAATGTAGCTCCCTAGTGGAGGAATCAGAGGAAGATGCCCTATCTTATTCACCCATCAAGGTACTTGCTCTAACTTTCCAAGGTTACATTGCTCGCACATATCTCGCAACTGATACTTTGCATTGCTTCTACTTTGTTGAACTGCCATTAGCTTAGTTTACACATCGTGTATGTGAATACGCCCTGCCTATCCATTTTCAGTACATATTCCATCTGTCATCATACCATATTTATCCATTCAAATGATGTTCTTGTGTATCAGATGTTCAAAAGGAAGAGGGCAATTGCTGGTCGTGGAGGAGCACAAGCAAAGTATTTGGAAAAGGTAGTGGCACCTGATAAATCAAATAGCCCATTAGGTGTAGTTGCAATATCACCTGACCCACGAAATACCCCAACTCTAGCAGACTCTAGCCCTACTACACTGGTCATTTCTGATGCCCCAACTCAGCAGACCCCAACTGCAGCAAACAGTATGATTATGCCAGTTGACATAGCACCAGCTGTACGACGCAAAACCCCCATTCCAGCAAAGAGTACACCAAATCCAGTTGCCTAATCCCTTTTTGAACCAGAGAGAGCCCCAATTGCAGCAAATAGGACCCCTGTTCCATTTCTTCCCAGTTTAGAAGATGAAGCTTACGTTGTTGTCAGGAACTTTGTGCGCATCTTTCCTTCATGGAAAGATTATACCGTGGACACAGAACAATTTCCAGTCTTCCTCCACAAATTACGCGTAAGTAATGTACTAATGTTATTCATGGTCATTACTGCATATGTTTCTGCTGACAGAAGACACAAGATTTCATTCTTTTAAATAGGCGAGGCGCAAACTGGCTTGTGATGACGAGCAAGGGTTGGTTGCGCTTTTCAAGCACTCATTGATGAAGTATCGTTCCTACCTGAGGCAAGCGCACTTCGATGGCAAGCCTCTGAACGAAATTTCTGTAAAGTCTCCGGTGCTACATTTATCCGACGGTGACTGGAATAATCTTGTTACACATTGGTCTCGGCTGCAGCGTAAGGTACTGTCTATGATATCACATCACAATTTGAACTACATTTCTACATTTGCCTTAATGTCTCACTTGTACGAAAACTATTAGCAGAAGAACATTTGTTCTCAAGGGACCACAGAATCTCGCAACTATATTGCACACTACATTGCTCTTGTGAGTACCTCTTGCCCTGTATGACCATACTTACTTTCATAGCTGTTTGATTATGTAGCATCACTGCACATGTTAGCCTCGTAATCGTCCATTTGGTGGACATTATAAGATCTGTATGGACTCTTACATAAATTTAGAATCAACCCAATGCTTTTGAAGAGGTTTAGCTCCGCAGTCCTCTTGTAAGGACTGAACGTGGTCTATCACTGTACTTACATTAATAGCTACTCCCTCTGTCCCATAATATAAGAACGTTTTGTATAGTACACCAGTGTTCAAAACACTCTTGTATTATGGGAAGAGGGATTGGTTCATTTTGTAGCATTTTGCATCTTATCTCCCTCGCCCACCATTTACTAAAAAAGATCAGATCTATATTTAATCTTACCAACAAGTAGAATACACAGACAATGCCAGTGCAGAAGTGTAGCCCATTGCTCTTGTCAGTACATTTTGTCCTGTAACGCTTGTACTTCCAGGGATTGGTAGTTGATTATGTAGCATCAATTTGCATCTTATCTTCATTATCCTCTATCATTTCCAGTATTAGCATATCTATAATTACTCTCTACAAAATGTAGAGTACAGGCAATGCTTATGAAGAAGATTCTGTGCTGAAATTCTTGAGTCATCCTTCCCTTGCCATGGAGAAGGGCATTATAAAGCCGGTGTTAACTGCTAATGTAAGTCAGTCCTTCTAAAGCCTTTATCCTCAACTGCTGTTTAATTTGCTCATACTCCCTATCATTTACTGCTGTTTAGTTTGCTATTTCTACCAAAATGCATGTTCATAAGAACCGTAAGTTCTAAGTTTTACTTGTAAAACCAAATTCCTTATTCATACCGTGCACATTACTTAATACTCCCTATATGTATGCTTGTTTTTGTGGATCTACAATCCAGTGTGTGGCGAAGCAGCCCACGTTTGCACCTTGTCATCTCCTGTTTTATCTTACTGATGTGGCTGATGATATGAACAACATGCCATGCACATTATACAAAATAGATACAATGATTTTCTTTGCCCTTCATCTATGCTTGTTATGTTGACATGGTAATCCAGTAGTGTGGTGAAGCTCCCCGCATTATGAACAGTGCCAAATTATGCTATTGATATTTTGAACATAATCTTTATTTTCTAATTTGAAATTGGATAGAATTGACAAAACAGTTGTCATCTTTGTTTATACATGTGCAAAACCTGTCATCTCTCTGCTTTGTTTCAGGGTGATATGCCTGATGGCATGCACAAGTCTGCTGAAGGCTGTGAGACAAACCCAACATATATTGCAGCAAAGAAGGCAAAACATCTTGAAGATAGCGAGACAACCCCAAAGTCTTGTCTTGTTCAAGTTACTTGAGACTAACAGTCAGACAAGCTCACAGAATTCGTTGTCTGAATCAGTTCGACTTCTTCAGTTCCAAGTTCTAGCAGAAAGGCATTCTGCAACTCAACTTTGACTTGAAGTCCTATCTCTAAGAAAGATTGCGGAGAACACCAATGAGAACCTCATCGCTAAACAGCTACACCTGGAAGCTATGACCGACATGCTAGGCCAGTCTCACAGCCTTGCTCAGCAGCTTGCGCAACAGTTCCCCCGCAAGGCTAACCTTTCTTGAACTGTCTTGGAAGTGGTCTTAGTTCAGTATTATTTTGTTACGCTGCAACGGTGCCTAGTTTTTGTAATATGCTTCTTCGTTGTGCTTTATGATCACTGGTGGCTGATACGTCTCCAACATATCTATAATTTTTGATTGCTCCATGCTATATTATCTATTGTTTTGAATGTTTATGGGCTTTATTATACACTTTTATATCATTTTTGGGACCAACCTATTAACCCAGAGCCCAGTGCCAGTTTGTGTTTTTACCCTGTTTTAGGGTTTCAAAGAAAAGGAAAATCAAACGGAGTCCAATTGACCTGAAACTTCATGGAACTCATTTTTGGAAGGAAAGAAGCCCAGAAGACTTGGAGTGCACGTCGGGGGATCTGCAAGGAGGTCACGAGGCAGGGGGGCGCCCACCCTCTAGGCGCGCCCTCCACCCTCGTGGGCCCCTCGTGCCCCCCCTGACGTACTTCTTCCACCTATATATCTCCATATACCCTAAAAACATCCAGGAACAATAGATCGGGAGTTCCGCCGCCAGAAGCCTCCGTAGCCACCGAATGCCAATCTAGACCCGTTCCGGCACCCTGCCAGAGGGGGAATCCCTCTCCGGTGGCTATCTTCATCATCCCGGTGCTCTCCATGACGAGGAGGGAGTAGTTCTCCCTCGGGGCTGAGGGTATGTACCAGTAGCTATGTGTTTGATATATCTCTCTCTCTCTCGTGTTCTTGATTTGGCACGATCTTGATGTATCGCGAGCTTTGCTATTATAGTTGGATCTTATGTTTCTCCTCCCCCTCTTCTCTCTTGTAATGGATTGAGTTTCCCCTTTGAAGTAATCTTATCATATTGAGTCTTTAAAGATTTGAGAACACTTGATGTATGTCTTGCCGTGCATCTCTGTGGTGACAATGAGATACCACATGATTTACTTGATGTATGTTTTGGTGATCAACTTGCGGGTTCCGCCCATGAACCTATGCATAGGGTTTGGCACATGTTTTCGTCGTGATTCTCCGGTAGAACTTTGGGGCACTCTTTGAGGTCCTTTGTGTTGGTTGAATAGATGAATCTGAGATTGTGTGATGCATATCGTATAATCATACCCACAGATACTTGAGGTGAGATTGGAGTATCTAGGTTACATTAGGGTTTTGGTTGATTTGTGTCTTAAGGTGTTATTCTAGTACGAACTCTAGGGCTGTTTGTGACACTTATAGGAATAGCCCAACGGATTGATTGGAAAGAATAACTTTGAGGTGGTTTCATACCCTACCATAATCTCTTCGTTCGTTCTTCGCTATTAGTGACTTTGGAGTGACTCTTTGTTGCATGTTGAGGGATAGTTATGTGATCCAATTATGTTATTATTGTTGAGGGAACTTGCACTAGCGAAAGTATGAACCCTAGGCCTTGTTTACCATCATTGCAATACCGTTTACGCTCACTTTTACCATTAGTTACCTTACTGTTTTTATAATTTCAGATTACAAATACCTTTATCTACCATCCATATTGCACTTTTATCGCCATCTCTTCGCCGAACTAGTGCACCTATACAATTTACCATTGTATTGGGTGTGTTGGGGACACAGGAGACTCTTTGTTATTTGGTTGCAGGGTTGCTTGAGAGAGACCATCTTCATCCTATGCCTCCTACGGATTGATAAACCTTAGGTCATCCACTTGAGGGAAATTTGCTACTATCCTACAAACCTCTGCACTTGGAGGCCCAACAACGTCTACAAGAAGAAGGTTGTGTAGTAGACATCAAGATCTTTTCTGGCGCCGTTGCCGGGGAGGTTAGCGCTTGAAGGTATATCTTTAGATCTTGCAATCGAGTCTTTTAGTTTCTTGTTTTAGCACTAGTTTAGTTTATAAAAGAAAACTACAAAAATATGGAATTGAGTTTGTCTCATACGCTTCATCTTTTTAATATCTTTCGTGAGTATGATGGAAAGGATAATTGTGCTCAAGTGCTAGAAGAAGAGATCTCTAAAATGTTTGGCACTAAATATTTGAATGATGAGCATGATTGCAATGTTGTTAGTACGAATTCTTTGAATATCCATGATGCTAATGATGATTGCACTAGTTATGATGAAAATGCCTCCTATAAACATGTCAATTTTTGTGGAGTAGACTGGGTTTGCAAGTACACACCAAATAGGTAAGATAGATATTGCAAGAGGCATAAGTACTTAGAAACCAAATTGTTGCAAGAAGAGCTAGATGAATGTGCTGAAAATTTATCTTTTCTTAGCCCTACTTGTGAACTTTGCAATGAACGTGATCATTTTAGTACCCAATGCAAATTGTTTCATGAGTGTATCATGTCCAAAAATTGTGATGACTTGATTTCCCTTGCACATCATAATGAACTTAGTTTGCTCTTGGGTTATGAAGAAATTAAACGTAGAACTAAGGATATTCCAAAATTTGCCCTTGATAAAGTTCTTCATTTTGATCTAGAGGAAATTTATACGTATTGCGCGGTGAATTGCATTGAAAATCCTTATATTGCCAATTACATAAAGAAAAGAAAACAAATAGAAGATGAAGAGAATGCTAAAGAAAGGGAAGAGACTTCCCAATATTCTCCTATTATTTCTTATGATGAATCAGGTAACGAAGAGGAGCCCTCTATTCAACCAACCTCATTAATAAGGAGCTCCAAAAAGAGGATTGAACCCACACATGATGTGGTGAAGAAGAAGAAAAGAAAAAGGAAGAGAGGTAAAAAGGTATCTCTCCCAAATAAAGTTGCTCCTATTATTGTTGTGCCTCATGAAAATGATACACTTGATGATGATCTAGTTATGCCTATTGCTTGTTGTGATGATTATGATTGGGAAGATAATGACACTTCTTATGATCTTGAAAATCTTTTTGGCACTTGCTTGGAAGAATGTTATAATTGCTATACTATTGGTGCTATCTATACTATTAATGATGAGAGTGATTATGCTTATGATATGAAAAGGCCCAAGCTTGGGGATGCTATGTTTAATGAAGCTGATGTTTTTGAGAATATATTTGCTGCAATTAATGTTTGTCCCAATCTTGGGGATGCTACGCTTAATGAAGATGATATTTTTAGTATCCCAAGTTTTGATATGCAAATTTATAATGATAATAACATGCCTCCTACTTATGATAATTATTGTGATGATACATATGCTATAAAAAGTAGTGAGGATTATATTTATAAAACTTGTCATGATCATGGTTACCCCTTTTTTGAACATTACTCTTTTAATGTGGAAACAATTTATAGTATCCAAGTCTCTTATGATACTCCCACTGTCCTGAATGAGAAGAATCTTGCTTATGTGGAGAGTAATAAAATTTCTATGCTTGTAGATCATGAAAAGAATGCTTTAGGTGCTGGTTATATTGTTGAATTCATTCATGATGCTACTGAAAATTATTATGAGGGAGGAATATATGCTTGTAGGAATTGCAATAATATCAAGTTTCCTCTCTATGTGCTTAAAATTTTGAAGTTATGCTTGTTTTACCTTCCTATGCAAGTTGATTCTTGTTCCCATAAGTTGTTTGCTCACAAAATCCCTATGCATAGGAAGTGGTTTAGAATTAAAAGTTCTAGTCATATTCTTCATGATGCTCTCTTTATGTTTCAATTCTTATCTTTTATGTGAGCATCATTGACATCATCATGCCTAGCTAGGGGCGTTAAACGATAGCGCTTGTTGGGAGGAAACCCAATTTTATTTTTGTTACTTGATTTTTGTTCCTGTTTAGTAATAAATAATTCATCTAGCCTCTGTTTAGATGTGGTTTTATGCTTTTAATTAGTGTTTGTGCCAAGTAGAACCTTTGGGAAGACTTGGGGAAAGTCTTGTTGATCATGCTGTAAAAAACAGAAACTTTAGTGCTCACGAGAATGGCTGCCATTTTTATTTGGAAAGTGATATTTAGTTAATTATTTTTGAAGATGATTAATAGATAAATTCCTCAGGTCCAGCAATTTATTTTAGAATTTTATGAGTTCCATAAGTATACGTTTGATCCAGATTACTACAGACTGTTCTGTTTTTGACAGATTCTGTTTTTCATGTGTTGTTTACTTATTTTGATGAATCTATGGCTAGTAAAATAGTTTATAAACCATAGAGAAGTTGGAATACATTAGGTTTAACACCAATATAAATAAAGAATGAGTTCATTACAGTACCTTTAAGTGGTGATTTATTTTCTTATACTAACGGAGCTCACGAGTTTTCTACTTTAAGTTTTGTGTTGTGAACTTTTCAAGTTTTGGGTAAAGATTCGATGGACTATGGAATAAGGAGTGGCAAGAGCCTAAGCTTGGGGATGCCCAAGGCACCCCAAGGTAATATTCAAGGACAACCAAGAGCCTAAGCTTGGGGATGCCCCGGAAGGCATCCCCTCTTTCGTCTTTGTTCATCGGTAACTTTACTTGGAGCTATATTTTTATTCGCCACATGATATGTGTTTTGCTTGGAGCGTCAATTTATTTTGTTAGGATTTGCTTGCTGTTATTTAGAACAATGTTTTGCATCTTTTATTTCAATAAAAGTGGCATTGATAGCCTTTACTATGCCTATTTTAGAAGTCCACATGTTGCTGTTTGAAAACAGAAAGTTTACCGCTGTTGCAATAATTCCCTAGAAAAGTCAGAATGTGATAAAATGTTGAAACCTTTTGCATATTAAGATATGATAAATTTAATACAGTTGGAATTTTCTATCATAATTTTTGGAGCTAGGGAAGTATGGATGTTGCTGCATTCTTTACAGACTGTCCTGTTTAGGCAGATTGCTGTATGTTTGCATATGTTTGATTCTTTAATGATTCTATTTGAGGATAGGAATATTAAATATGCAGAGGCATTTAGTATGTAATGTTGAATAATAATTTTGGTGATTTTCTACAGTAGAGTATGATAAGGTTTTTGCAATGTTTTATACTAACTTATCTCACAAGTCCTTGTTGAGTTTTGTGTGGATGAAGCTTTTGAGATTTAGGGAGACTGTGATATGAGAGGAATTAAGGAGACACAAAAGCTCAAGCTTGGGGATGCCCAAGGCACCACAAGATAATATTTCAAGAAGTCTCAAGCGTCTAAGCTTGGGGATGCCCCGGTTGGCATCCCACCTTTGTTCTTCAACAACTATCGGTTAGTTTCGGTTGATCCTAAGTTTTTGCTTCTTCACATGATGTTTGCCATTCTTAGAATGTCATTTTATTTTGTTTTGATTGCTGTTTGAATAGAATACCAAGATCTGAAATTATTAAATGTTAGAGAGTCTTCACATAGTTGCATAATTATTCGACTACTCATTGATCTTCACTTATATCTTTCGGAGTAGTTTGTCATTTGCTCTAGTGCTTCACTTAAATCTTTTTAGAGCATGGTGGTAGTTTTATTTTGAAGAAATAGATGAACTCTCATGCTTAACTTATATCATTTTGAGAGTTTTAAATAGCATGGTAATTTGTTTAAATAATCCTAATATGCTAGGCATCCAAGAATAGTAAAAACTTTCATATAAGTGCATTGAATACTAAGAGAAGTTTGATACTTGATGATCGTTTTGAGATATGAAGGTGGTGGTATTAGAGTAATGCTAGTTGATTAGTTGTGAATTTGAGAAATACTTGTGTTGAAGGTTGTGATTCCCGTAGCATGCACGTATGGTGAACCGTTATGTGATGAAGTCGGAGCATGATTTATTTATTGATTGTCCTCCTTATGAGTGGCGGTCAGGGACGAGCGATGGTCTTTTCCTACCAATCTATCCCCCTAGGAGCATGCGTATAGTACTTTGTTTCGATAACTAATAGATTTTTGCAATAAGTATGTGAGTTCTTTATGACTAATGTTGAGTCCATGGATTATACACACTCTCACCCTTCCACCATTGCTAGCCTCTCTAGTACCGTGCAACTTTCGCCGGTACCATAAACCCACCATATACCTTCCTCAAAACAGCCACCATACCTACCTATTATGGCATTTCCATAGCCATTTCGAGATATATTGCCATGCAACTTTCCACCATTCCGTTATTATGACACGCTTCATCATTGTCATATTGCTTTGCATGATCATGTAGTGGACATTGTATTTGTGGCAAAGCCACCGTTCATAATTCTTTCATACATGTCACTCATGCATCATTGCACATCCCAGTACACCGCCGGAGGCATTCAAATAGGGTCATATCTTGTTCTAAGTATCGAGTTGTAATTCTTGAGTTGTAAGTAAATAAAAGTGTGATGATCATCATTATTAGAGCATTGTCCCAGTGAGGAAAGGATGATGGAGACTATGATTCCCCCATAAGTCAGGATGAGACTCTGGACAAAAATAAATAAATAAAAGAGGCCAAAGAAGCCCAAATAAAAAAAGAGAAAAGAGGCCATAAAAAAGAGAAGGCCCAAATAAAAAAATAAAAAAATAAAAAAATGAGAGAAAAAGAGAGAAGGGACAATGCTACTATCCTTTTACCACACTTGTGCTTCAAAGTAGCACCATAATCTTCAAGATAGAGAGTCTCCTATGTTGTCACTTTGTAGCGACCAGACCTCAAACGGTCCAATCTCTGTGCTCAGGTGTCATCCCTGGATCAGTAATGCTGACACCACACAGTACTTGAAGGATTTATAACAGAGTAGCAATCACACACTTATTACATCGAGTGTCTCAAAAGAGAGCTTATTACAATAAATATGGCTTAAGGCCATCTAATAACGATAACAGCGGAAGGCTTGGAAGATAAGTGAGTCCATCAACTCCAACGACATCACTGAGTATAGAACCACGACCTAAAAGCACCTTAATCATCGTCTGAAAAGTCTGCAACATTAACGTTGCAGCCCGAAACGGGTCAGCACATGGAATATGCTGGCAATGTAACACATAGAAGGCAATGAAAGAAATAGGCTATACTATATGCATATTTGGCTGGTGGAAAGCTCTATGGTTACAGTTTTGCATAAAGCCAATTTTTCCCTACTGCAAAGGAATAAATTTTATTTAACTATCATGGTAGTTGCTAAACATTGAGAATGGTTGACAGCATTCTCAATCCCAATTAGGCATCATCATTAAAAAAAACCAACAAAATTAATTTTAGAGTAACATGATGAGATTCACATGATAATCCAGGTACTAGATACTCAAGATGTCCATAACCGGGGACACGGCTAACCATGATTAGTTTATACACTCTGCAGAGGTTTGCGCACTTTTCCCCACAAGACTCGATCTCCTCCATTGGGATTCTCGCACTACATGTTGTTTGAGAAACGGATGACCGGGACATAGTCTTTCAGAAGCGCTAGCACCTTACGATCGGGTAGACCGTTACACCTACTTTCCCCTACATCTGCTAGTGTATCACTATAAGAGTTCGCATGACTTACTCAACTATGCTAGAGCCCATAGTAGCTTGTGGCTGCACACGGAAGTTTCTAGCATGAATAATCTCATGATCCCTTTGAGCCTGGGTGGCGGTCCAAAAGAAAACAGGCAATCGCTGGAATGCCCAGGTGCCTCAATCCACCCAGATGTGTATTTAAGTTGCCACCTTAGATGAACCTTTTAATTTAACCATCTCACATGTGTCATGGATTTCACTCACCCAATCCACGTCTACTAGCATAGCATGGCATAATAAGCAAACATAGAAGTAACTCCCAAAGGTTTGATAATAACAGGTAATAGGTACTACCTCAATTACTTCCCAAACCCACAATTTAATTAGATCCTAATCATGCAATGTGTGAGGGTTGATCTAATGCAATAAAACTGGGTAATTGGAAGTATGGCCAAAGTGTTACTTACCTTGCTGATGATCCACGAAACCTAGCGATTCAAAGTAGCAAGTGGCGCACTCCGGGTACTCTATCGCAAACAAACAAGCATACAATAAGTACTCAACTAATGCACAGGTAAAACTCAAATAAGAGATCTAACCAGAAAGTTCAACTTAAGAACTCCGGTTAGCAAAAAGAATCAAATCGAACGAAGCAACGAAAGACAAACGGCAAAAGAAACAAGCTTCGTTTACTATTCTGGATCAAGGGCAATTTTTACCGAGGCAAAAACTTGTTTGAGTTGCTTAAACAAAAAGAGAGTTTCGAGACGAAACTCTAGGCGATTGAATCGCCTGATTCCGATATACGAGCGAAAAGTTATACTAGAACGAAAAATGGATCAGGAATCGCGATCAGAAAAATCATGGATTTAATCCGAGAAAAAGAAAACGACGAACAAATTAACGAATGGACGTTCGTTAACTGGATCTAAACGAAGAACGCGTTCGTTAAAATGAACGAATGAGCGAACGCTCGCTAAATAAACTAAACCGAAAAAACCGATCTATCAAAAAAAATGAATCTAACAAAAACCGAAAAAAACCCGATGAAAACCTAACCGTTTTCTAAAAAAACCGGTGGCTCGACCTCGTCGGCGGTGAACTCCGGCGGCGGCGGCTAGGGTTTGGGCGCGGGGCGCGACGCAGCTGGCCTGGCTGAGATGGCCCGGGGCGCGGCTATCTAAAGCCCCGGCCAGGCGGAGTCTTGGCCGGTTACGGCCCAAAGTCGGTTCGGATTTTTTTATATAGTTACGCTCAGAAAAAAACAGAAGGAATACTAAACGGACTCCAAAAATCCTGAAATAAATTTTCCCCGGCTTCTAAAATCAAGCCGCACAGGATGAACATTTATTTGGGGCCTAAATGCAATTTTGGAAAACGTGTATTTTTCCTAAAATCAAATAAAATAGCAAATAAAACCAAAATAAAATCTTATTTGATTTTTTATTAAATCCTCAATATTTCTTTATTTTCGGAAAGTCATTTTATTCACTCTCTCATATTTTTGTAATAGAAATAATTGAAGATAAATAAATAAGATCAAATGATCCTATTTTCAAAATTTGAGAAAACTCAAATATGAAAATAACAAAATTCCCAACTCTCTCAGGGGGTCCTTGAGTTGCGTAGAATTTCTAGGATCAACCAAAATGCAATAAAATATGATATGCAAAGATGATCTAGTGTATAACATTCCAAATTGAAAATTTGGGATGTTACACACTTTCATATACTAGTGGGAATCTTTCATTATAGAACTTGACTTGTATATTCCAATGATGGGCTTCCTCAAAATGCCCTAGGTCTTCATGAGCAAGCAAGTTGGATGCACACCCACTTAGTTTCTTTTTGAGCTACCATACACTTATAGCTCTAGTGCATCAGTTGCATGGCAATCCCTACTCACTCACATTGATATCTATTGATGGGCATCTCCATAGCCCGTTGATACGCCTAGTTGATGTGAGACTATGTTCTCCCTTTTTATCTTCTCCACAACCACCATTCTATTCCGCCTATAGTGCGTGAAGATAGAAAAAGTTTGAGAACATCAAAAGTATGAAGAAATTGCATGGCTTGTCATCGGGGTTGTGCATGATTTAAATATTTTGTGTGGTGAAGATGGAGCATAGCCAGACTATATGATTTTGTAGGGATAGCTTTCTTTGGCCATGTTATTTTGAGAAGACATGATTTCTTAGTATGCTTGAAGTATTATTATTTTTATGTCAATATGAACTTTTATCTTGAATCTTTCGGATCTGAATATTCATGCCATAATTAAGAAGAATTACATTGAAATTATGCCAAGTAGCACTCCGCATCAAAAATTCTGTTTTTATCATTTACCTACTCGAGGACGAGCAGGAATTAAACTTGGGGATGCTGATACGTCTCCAACATATCTATAATTTTTGATTGCTCCATGCTATATTATCTACTGTTTTGAATGTTTATGGGCTTTATTATACACTTTTATATCATTTTTGGGACTAACCTATTAACTCAAAGCCCAGTGCTAGTTTCTGTTTTTACCCTGTTTTAGGGTTTCGAAGAAAAGGAAAATCAAACAGAGTCCAATTGACCTGAAACTTCATGGATCTCATTTTTGGAAGGAAAGAAGCCCAGAATACTTGGAGTGCACGTCGGGGGATCTGCAAGGAGGTCACGAGGCAGGGGGGGCGCCCACCCCCTGGGCACGCCATCCACCCTCGTGGGCCCCTCGTGGCCCCCCTGACGTACTTCTTCCACCTATATATCTCCATATACCCTAAAAACATCCAGGAACAATAGATCGGGAGTTCCGCCGCCATAAGCCTCCGTAGCCACCAAAAGCCAATCTAGACCCGTTCCGGCACCCTGCCAGAGGGGGAATCCCTCTCCGGTGGCTATCTTCATCATCCCGGTGCTCTCCATGACGAGGAGGGAGTAGTTCTCCCTCGGGGCTGAGGGTATGTACCAGTAGCTATGTGTTTGATATCTCTCTCTCTCTCATGCTCTTGATTTGGCACGATCTTGATGTATCGCGAGCTTTGCTATTATAGTTGGATCTTATGTTTCTCCTCCCCCTCTTCTCTCTTGTAATGAATTGAGTTTCCCCTTTGAAGTAATCTTATTGGATTGAGTCTTTAAAGATTTGAGAACACTTGATGTATGTCTTGCCGTGCGTATCTGTGGTGATAATGGGATACCACGTGATTTACTTGATGTATGTTTTGGTGATCAACTTGCGGGTTCCGCCCATGAACCTATGCATAGGGGTTGGCAAACGTTTTCGTCGTGATTCTCCGGTAGAACTTTGGGGCACTCTTTGAGGTCCTTTGTGTTGGTTGAATAGATGAATCTGAGACTGTGTGATGCATATCGATTGTATAATCATACCCACGGATACTTGAGGTGACATTGGAGTATCTAGGTTACATTAGGGTTTTGGTTGATTTGTGTCTTAAGGTGTTATTCTAGTACGAACTCTAGGGCTGTTTGTGACACTTATAGGAATAGCCCAACTGATTGATTGGAAAGAATAACTTTGAGGTGGTTTCGTACCCTACCATAATCTCTTCGTTCGTTCTCCGCTATTAGTGACTTTGGAGTGACTCTTTGTTGCATGTTGAGGGATACTTATGTGATCCAATTATGTTATTATTGTTGAGGGAACTTGCACTAGCGAAAGTATGAACCCTAGGCCTTGTTTACCATCATTGCAATACCGTTTACGCTCACGTTACCTTGCTGTTTTTATAATTTCAGATTACAAATACCTTTATCTACCATCCATATTGCACTTGTATCACCATCTCTTTGCCGAACTAGTGCACCTATGCAATTTACCATTGTATTGGGTGTGTTGGGGACACAAGAGACTCTTTGTTATTTGGTTGCAGGGTTGCTTGAGAGAGACCATCTTCATCCTACGCCTCCTACGGATTGATAAACCTTAGGTCATCCACTTGAGGGAAATTTGCTACTGTCCTACAAACCTCTGTACTTGGAGGCCCAACAACGTCTACAAGAAGAAGGTTGTGTAGTAGACATCAGTGGCAAACTTTGATGCCGAGTGGATGTAATATACCTTAAATCCTTTATTGTGTAGTGTAGGTTTATTCTTAGTTACTATGCTGTAATTTCTTTATTGTATATAGTAGGTTTGTTCTTAATTCCTACTAGTTACGCAACAGCCCCAAATGAACCCCGGTCCATGATTGTGCCAATCAAATCACGGGCTTTTAACAGGCCAAAATTGTTTGGGTCCTTATTTGGCCCAATCAGATATCAGCTGCGAGCAGGCCGGATGCAAACCGGGCCGTAGTTAGGCCCAACTATATGACGGGCTTTTAACAGGCCGAAATTAATATAGGGCCGAAATGTTAAATGGGCCCTTAATAGGCCAAAACTAATATCAGGTCGAATTACTAAGTGGGCCTTTAGCAAGTGGGCCCAAAAGCATAGTGTCTAGTTGACGGGCCGAATCTGATATGGGCCATAATTGAGCCCAAAGCCTCTTAAAGGGTCGGGCCTGATCTGGGCCGTAATTTGGCCCAGAACATGGTAGGCTTTTAACGGGTCGGATCTCATATGGGCCACTATTAGGCTCGGAGCGTGGCAGGCCATTAATGGACCGGATCAAATAAGGGCCAACATTTGGCCCAAAACA
This sequence comes from Triticum aestivum, assembly GCF_018294505.1. NCBI lineage: Eukaryota > Viridiplantae > Streptophyta > Magnoliopsida > Poales > Poaceae > Triticum > Triticum aestivum. Next base: position 520,454,400 of record NC_057812.1, read on the forward strand.
TGGCAGCTAGTTAATGGGCCGGCCTACTAGGGTCCTCAAAATCTTGTGGGCCTACAGCTGGGCCGGCCCATTAATGTCGGCGAAATCTCATGGGCCTTTAGCTGGGTCGGCCCATTATGACCCGCAAGAATCTTGTGGGCCTTTACCTGGGCCGGCCCATTATGGCACACAAAAATCTTGTGGGCCTTTACCTGGGCCGGCCCATTATGGCCCGCAAAATCTTGTGGGCCTTTAGTTGGGCCAACCCATTATGGTCCGCAAAATCTCGTGGGCCTTTAGCTGGACCGGCCCATTATGGTCCGCAAAATCTTGTGGGCCTTTAGTTGGGCCGGCCCATTTAAACTTGTTGGACCGTGCCACGTGTTGATGTATCATAGGCGCCTTCTGTCCAGTGAGTGGATGACATCTGTCCCGATGATGAGCCGACACGTGTTTCCTCTAGCCAATGATGATTTTACACGTGGAAAATCCCCATTGGTCGGGGCTGTTAACGGGTTATCGGATCCAAAACCCGACCCGATAGCTTAACGGCGTTCCATTACGGTGGATGCCACGTGTTGGTCACCCTTGACGAAAGCACTTCTGTGACGCGCGATTTATCGTCATGGAAGTGGACACTTTCGTGATGATAATTTTGGTAATGTCATGGAACACTTCTACGACAGCACAGGTATGACTATCTTGATTCTGTCATAAATTTGTCATGGATGTACATGCATGACAAAAAAAAAGCGACCTACTGTGACAAACACGTATCATCACATAAGTGTATTTTTTTTGTAGTGCTTGTGTGTTGATCTGTCGTGCGTCTCTCGATTCTGACCAGCCCCTTCAAGCTACCACAATGATGTGTTGGCCTCGTGACTAAGTCCTCACACTTGGACATCTGCCGTGACAATTCCACGACAATGACCATGGATTGAATTTTGGGGCGACTGGCTCTATTGCATAGACGTCCCTGAGTGCGCGTTTGCGCTCCGTCTTGGGGATGTGTGTAGCATATATCATGTTCACCGTTTTGACATGAGGGGAAAACTTCTTCTGTACCCCCATGTTTGGCTGCAGGGGCTGCTCGTCATCATCCTCGCTCTGCGATCCCTTTTCCTTGTTCTCGGCATTTAACTTCCCGGCTTTCTTAAAAACCCAGCAATCTCTATTGGTATGGTTGGCTGGTTTGTCTGGGGTGCCATGGATTTGGCACGCTCGGTCGAGTATGCGGTCCATGCTGGACGGTCCCTAATTGTTTCTTTTATACGGCTTTTTCCACTGACCGGACTTGGAGCCGCTGAATACGGCATTGACAGTAGTGCCCTCGGTGTTATCGCCATTGCTTTGGCGTTTGTTTCTGCTGCGCCAGAGCTTGCCGCTGCTGTTTTTGGCCTCGGAAGGGCCTGTGTCGCTGGCCGTATTTTTACTACGAGCCAGCCAGCTATCCTCACCCACACAAAAGTGGGTCATAAGTGCCGTGAGGGCTGTCATAGATTTCAGCTTTTCTTGGCCGAGGTGGCGGGCGAGCCATTCGTTGCGGATGCTATGTTTAAAGGCCGCTAGAGCTTCGGCATCCGGACAATCGACGATCTGGTTCTTTTTGCTTAGGAACCTAGTCCAAAATTTCCTGGCTGACTCTCCAGGTTGTTGGACTATGTGACTTAAGTCATCGGCTTTTGGTGGCCGGACATATGTACCTTGGAAGTTGTCAAGGAAGACTTCTTCCAAGTCCTCCCAGCTGCCGATAGAGTTTTTAGGCAGGCTGTTTAACCAGTGCTGAGATGGTCCTTTGAGTTTTAGCGAGAGGTATTTAATGGCATGAAGGTCAGCGCCGTGGGCCATATGAATGTGGAGAATGAAGTCTTCGATCCATACTGCGGGGTTTGTGGTGCCATCATATGATTCTATATTCACGGGTTTGAACCCTTCTGGGAATTCATGTTCCATGACTTCGTCGGTGAAGCAATGAGGGTGTGTGGCGCCTCTATATCAGGCCGTATCGCAACATAGCTCCGATGGGGACCGTCTGCGGCTTTTGGCCCGCGCATGACTAGGTTTGTCATGTCCGAATAGGTAGCCCTCGTCGCGTGTCGGGGCACGTCCTCGCGATCCGTAGATTGATCTGGTATGTCCTACTTTATTGTTCAGGTCATGTAGAAGGTCATATGTATGACCGTGAGCTAATTTACCTCTGCCTTTGCGATGAGGCAGGGCGGGCTGGTGTTCGACTTGATTTGTCGCTTTGTCCCGTCCACGTGGTGGTCGATTAGCCGCATTGCGTGATTGTGGTATGTGTTCCGGCGCCTCCTCGTCAAACTGAGGTAGTAATTTGCGATTTGGGTAGCTTTTGGTCGGGCGCTTGAGGCCGTATTCTTCAGCTGCTAGGACATCGGTCCATTTATCGTTGAGCAGATCTTGGTCAGCTTGAAGCTGCTGCTACTTCTTTTTCAGGCTCCTTGAAGTGGCTATTAGCTGGCGCTTGAAGCGCTCCTGCTCAAGAGGTTCCTCAGGCACGATGAAATCCTCGTTACCGAGGCTCGCCTCATCCTCGGAGAGCGGAAGATAATTACTGTCCTTTGAGTCCTTGTGCGTGGCCTGTTTACCAGGGCTAACCTGCCCATCTTCCCGTTCACCCTGTTCGGTAGCTGCGTCCACGGGGTCTTCGTTGTCTTCGGCACCTTCCAGAGTGTTATCTTCTCCTGTGCTGGTGTTGCTATCTTTAATGTGGCATGATTTAGAGCGGCGCCGCTGACACCGACGTTTCGATTCTATCTCAGGAGGTTTATCCTCAACTATATCTTCTTTGTCATCGCCGCTATTCTCCTTTGGTGCATCCATCATGTACACATCGTACGAGGAAGTGGCCGTCCAACGTCCGACGAACGGCGGGTCCTGGGCCTCTTCTTCTCTGGCATCGTCGTCCATACCGTTGATGTCATCGGAGCCGTAATCGAGTATGTCAGTTAAGTCTTCGGTAGTGGCTATAAAGTGGGTGGCGGGTGGGGAGCGAAATTCCCTATCATCAGCTTCTAGTTCGAACCGGATATAGTTCGGCTGTGAGTCCCCCGCCAAGGACAAGTTTTTTAATGAGTTTAGCACGTCACCCAAAGGTGAGTGCTAGAAGATGTCTGCAGCGCTGAATTCGAAGATCGATAAACGATCAAGTTCAGCGTCCGCGAACTCACACGGTTCAGAACTTACTGCCGGAAATGAGTCTGGAGTTCCGGAGACGCAGATATTGTGTGAGGTTAAATCCATGTGTGGCTACAACGCTAGGGAATCTTTGGCCTCCTTGGATGGCGCGGTATGCTCCGAATCTAAAGCCAGAGCGGTTACAGGAGCTATCTCTTGGATGCGGTCCGATGACAGATTTAGGTCATGTCCATCGAGGTGACCAGGAGCGGTTGCCACGGTCTCGAATCCAGCAAAGATCAAGTCTCCACGGATGTCTGCGACGTAGTTCAAGCTTCCAAATCTAACCTAGTGGCCAGGGGCATAGCTATCGATCTACTCAAGATGGCCAAACGAGTTGGCCCGTAGTGCGAAGCCGCCGAACATGAAAATCTGTCCGGGGAGGAAGGTTTCTCCTTGGATAGCGTCATTGTTGATGATTGAAGGGGGCATTGAACCTTTTGAGGACGGCACGGTGGAACTCTCAATGGAAGCACCAATGTCGGTGTCAAAACCGGTGGATCTCGGGTAGGGGGTCCCGAACTGTGCGTCTAAGGTCGACGGTAACAGGAGACAGGGGACACGATGTTTACCCAGGTTCGGGTCCTCTCTAAGGAGGTAATACCCTACGTCCTGCTTGATTGATCTTGATGAATATGAGTATTACAAGAGTTGATCTACCACAAGATCGTAATGACTAAACCCTAAAAGTCTAGTCTGGCTATGATAATGAATATCTCTCCCTCCGAACTAAGTTCTCCGGTTTATATAGACACCGGGAGGATCTAGGGTTACATAGGGTCGGTTACAAAGAAAGGAATCTACATATTTGGTCGCCAAGATTGCCTTCCACGCCAAGGAGAGTCCCATCCGGACACGGGTGCAGTCTTCGGTCTTTGTGTCTTCACATCCCATCAATCCGGCCCATGGCTAATAGGCCGGACGCCCAAGGACCCCTTAGTCCAGGACTCCCTCAACGGCCATTCACAAGGCCGCACTTGAGCCTCCCTTGGTAGTTCATTGTCCGGCTCACGTATTGCGAGCCTTGGGCCTTGCTTCCTTGAGGAACCACCTTGGTACATTTTCCTAAACATATTTCTTCCTCTGAATTTTTTTTCAAATTTTTAGTGACTCGAAATAAAAGTGAACCAAACTCAACAAAATTGATAGCAACTACTCCTACAAGTGCCTAGAGGCCATATAATGCATTAAAACTACTTTTGACCACATAAATTTGACATGCAAGCTCAAGAACAGGGTCGCCTAAGCAGCAAAAATTTGTAATAAATAAAGCACTAGAACAAAAACTAATTGGACCAATGGAGGAGTCACATACCAAAGAACAATCCCCCAAAGCAGTTTTGTGAATGCAGCTTTGAGCAAGGAGATCGAAAATGGCAGCAAGATGACCTAGAACACGGGTTTGAGCTGGTGGATGATTTTTTCTGGAGGAAGAGAAAGTGTGCGGGTGCAAGAATAAGTGGAGGGAGCCCATGTGGGGTCCACGAGGCAGGGGGCGCGCCCGGGGGGGGGGGGGGGTAGGGCGCGCCCTCCACCCTCATGGGCACACGGTGGGTCCCCCTGATGTGTTCTCACTGCCAGTAATTCTTAAATATTCTGGAAAAAATCATATTTCATTTTCAGAGCATTTGGAGAACTTTTCTTTTCAGGGTATTTTTTATTGCAAGGATAATTCATAAAACAGACAGAAAATACTATTTTCACTTTATAATAGAAAGTAAAAAGAGGGTATAGAAGGTTGTGCTTTCTAACTTCATCCATCTCATGCTCATCAAAAGGAATCCACTAACAAGGTTGATCAAGTCTTGTTAACAAACTCTTTCTGAATTGCATGAAACCGGAGAATTTTCGAATAACACTAGGTTACCTCAACGGGGATATGCACATCCCCAACAATAAGAATATCATATTTCTTCTTGACAGTAGGAAGAGGAAATTCAAAACCTCCAATAGTAATTGTTGAGATTTTTCCAGTAGAATTGATACTATGGGCTTGAGGTTGTTTCCTCGGAAAGTGTACCGTATGCTCATTACCATTAACATGAAAAGTGACATTGCCTTTGTTGCAATCAATAACAACCCCTGCAGTATTCAAAAAGGGTCTACCAAGGATAATCGACATACTATCGTCCTCAGGGATATCAAGAATAACAAAGTCCGTTAAAATAGTGACGTTTGCAACCACAACAGGCACATCTTCACAAATACCGACAGGTATAGCAGTTGATTTATCAGCCATTTGCAAAGATATTTCAGTAGGTGTCAACTTATTCAAATCAAGTCTACGATATAAAGAGAGCGGCATAACACTAACACCGGCTCCAAGATCACATAAAGCATTTTTAACATAACTTCTCTTAATGGAGCATGGTATAGTTGGTACTCCTGGATCTCCTAGTTTCTTTGGTATTCCACCTTTAGAAGTATAATTAGCAAGCATGGTGGAAATTTTAGCTTTCGGTATATTTCTTTTATTTGTAACAGTATCTTTAGTGCACTTAGCATAAGGGTTCATTTTAAGCATATCAGTCAAACGCATACGCAAAAACATAGGTCTAATCATTTTAGCAAAGCGCTAAAAATCCTCATCATCCTTTTTCTTGGATGGTTTAGGAGTAAAAGGCATGGGTGTCTGAACCCATGGTTCTCTTTCTTTACCGTGCTTCCTAGCAACGAAGTCTCTCTTATCATAACATTGATTCTTTGATTGTGGGTTATCAAGATCAACAGAAGGTTCAATCTCTACATCGTTGTTATTGCTAGGTTGAGCATCAACATGAACATCATCATCAACATTATCACTAGGTTCAAGTTCATTACCAGATTGTGTTTCAGCATCAGAAATAGAAATATCATTGGGATTCTCAGGTGTGTCAATAACAGGTTCACTAGAAGCATGCAAAGTTCTATCATTTTTCTTTTTCTTCTTCTTAGAAGAACTAGGTGCATCAACGTTAAATATCTGAGAATCTTGCTCAATTCTCTTAGGGTGGCCCTCAGGATACAAAGGTTCCTGAGTCATTTTACCCCCTCTAGTCATAACTCTAACATCATTATCATTTTTCTTATTATTTAATTCATTAAACAAATCATTCTGAGCCTTAAGTACTTGTTCTACTTGAGTGGTAACCATAGAAGCATGTTTACTAATAACTTTAAGTTCACCTTTAACTCTAGACATACAATCACTCAAGTGTTCAATCATATAAGCATTGCATTTCAATTTTCTACCAACATAAGCATTGAAGTCTTCTTGCTTAACCATAAAGTCATCAAACTCATCCAAGCATTCGCTAGAAAACTTAGTAGATGGGATTTCACATTAATCAAATCTATAGAGAGAATTTACCTTTACTACTGATACGTCTCCAACGTAACTATAATTTTTGATTGCTCCATGCTATATTATCTACTGTTTTGGACATTATTGGGCTTTATTATCCACTTTTATATTATTTTCGGGACTAACCTATTAACCGGAGGCCCAGCCCAGAATTGCTGTGTTTTGCCTATTTTAGAGTTTCACAGAAAAGGAATATCAAACGGAGTCCAAATGGAATGAAACCTTTGGGAACATGATTTTCAGAACGAACATGATCCAGGAGACTTGGACTCTACATCAAGAAATAAAGGAGGAAGCCACGAGGTAGGGGGCGCGCTTACCCCCCAGGCGCGCCCTCCACCCTCGTGGGCCCCCTGTTGCTCCACCGATGTACTCCTTCCTCCTATATATACCTATGTACCCCCAAACGATCAAATACGGAGCCAAAAACCTAATTCCACCGCCGCAACCTTCTGTATCCATGAGATCCAGTCTTGGGGCCTGTTCCGGAGCTCCGCCGGAGGGGGCATCCATCACGGAGGGCTTCTACATCAACACCATAGCCTATCCGATGAAGTGTGAGTAGTTTACCTCAGACCTTTGGGTCCATAGTTATTAGCTAGATGGCTTCTTCTCTTTTTTGGATCTCAATACAATGTTATCCCCCTCTCTTGTGGAGATCTATTCGATGTAATCTTCTTTCTGCGGTGTGTTTGTTGAGACCGATTAATTGTGGGTTTATGATCAAGATTATCTATGAACAATATTTGAATCTTCTCTGAATTCTTTTATGTATGATTGGTTATCTTTGCAAGTCTCTTCGAATTATCAGTTTGGTTTGGCCTACTAGATTGATCTTTCTTGCAATGGGAGAAGTGCTTAGCTTTGGGTTCAATCTTGCGGTGTCCTTTCCCAGTGACAGTAGGGGCAGCAAGGCACGTATTGTATTGTTGCCATCGAGGATAACAAGATGGGGTTTTTATCATATTGCATGAATTTATCCCTCTACATCATGTCATCTTGCTTAAGGCATTACTCTGTTTTCATGAACTTAATACTCTAGATGCATGCTGGATAGCGGTCGATGAGTGGAGTAATAGTAGTAGATGCAGGCAGGAGTCGGTCTACTTGTCTCAGACGTGATGCCTATATACATGATCATACCTAGATATTCTCATAACTATGCTCAATTCTGTCAATTGCTCAATAGTAATTCGTTCACCCACTGTAAAATACTTATGCTCTTGAGAGAAGCCACTAGTGAAACCTATGGCCCCCGGGTCTATCTTCATCATATTAATCTTCCAATACTTAGTTACTACCTTTGCTTTTTACTTTGCTTTTATTTTACTTTGCATCTTTATCACAAAAATACCAAAAATATTATCCTATCATATCTATCAGATCTCACACTCGTAAGTGACCATGAAGGGATTGACAACCCCTTATCCCATTGGTAGCGAGGAGTTATTTGTTTTGTGTAGGTACGAGGGACTCGCGAGTAGCCTCCTACTGGATTGATACCTTGGTTCTCAAAAACTGAGGGAAATACTTATGCTACTTTTCTGCATCATCCTTTCCTCTTCAAGGAAATCCAACGTAGTGCTCAAGAGGTAGCAAGAAGATTTCTGGCACCGTTGCCGGGGAGTCTATGCAAAAGTCAACATACCAAGTACCCATCAGAACCCTTATCTCCCGCATTACATTATTTTCCATTTGCCTCTCGTTTTCCTCTCCCCCACTTCACCCTTGCCGTTTTATTCACCCTCTCTCTCTATCCTCCCTCTCTTTCTCTATTTGCCTCTTTTTGCCCGCTTTCTTTTTGTTTGCTTGTGTGTTGGATTGCTTGCTTGTCACGATGGCTCAAGATAACACTAAATTGTGTGACTTTACCAATACCAACAACAATGATTTTATTAGCACTCCGATTGCTCCTCTTACCGATGTTGAATCTTGTGAAATTAATGCCGCTTTGCTGAATCTTGTCATGAAAGACCCGTTTTCCGGCCTTCCTAGTGAAGATGCCGCTACCCATCTAAATAGCTTCGTTGATTTGTGTGATATGCAAAATAAGAAAGATGTGGACAACGATATTGTTAAGTTGAAGCTATTTCCTTTTTCGCTTAGAGATCGTGCTAAAGCTTGGTTTTCATCTTTGCCTAAAAATAGTATTGATTCTTGGAACAAGTGCAAAGATGCTTTTATCTCTAAGTATTTTCCTCCCGCTAAGATCATCTCCCTTAGAAACGATATTATGAATTTTAAGCAACTTGATCATGAACATGTTGCACAAGCTTGGGAGAGGATGAAATTAATGATACGTAATTGCCCTACTCATGGTTTGAATTTGTGGATGATTATACAAAAAATTTATGCCGGATTGAATTTTGCTTCTAGAAATCTTTTAGATTCGGCCGCGGGAGGCACTTTTATGGAAATCACTTTAGGAGAAGCTACTAAACTCCTAGATAATATTATGGTTAATTATTCTCAATGGCATACTGAAAGATCTACTAATAAAAAGGTGCATGCAATAGAAGAAATTAATGTTTTGAGTGGAAAGATGGATGAACTTATGAAATTATTTGCTAGTAAGAGTGTTTCTTCTGATCCTAATGATATGCCCTTGTCTACTTTGATTGAGAACAATAATGAATCTATGGATGTGAATTTTGTTGGTAGGAATAATTTTGGTAACAACGCGTATAGAGGAAACTTTAATCCTAGGCCTTATCCTAGTAATCCCTCTAATAATTATGGAAATTCCTACAACAACTCTTATGGAAATTTCATTAATATGCCCTCTGAATTTGATAATAGTGTTAAGGAATTTATGAATTCGCAAAAGAATCTCAATGCTTTGCTTGAAGAGAAATTGCTTAAAGTTGATGATTTGGCTAGGAACGTTGATAGAATTTCTCTTGATGTTGATTCTTTAAAGCTTAGATCTATTCCTCCTAAGCATGATATCAATGAGTCTCTCAAAGCCATGAGAATTTCCATTGATGAGTGCAAAGAAAGAACCGCTAGGATGCGTGCTAAGAAAGATGCCTTTATAAGAGCGTGTTCTTCTAGTTCCTATGAAAATAAAGATGAAGATCTAAAAGTTATTGATGTGTCCCCTATTAAATCTTTGTTTTGCAATATGAATCTTGATAATGATGGGACTGAATATGATCCACCTTTACCTAGAAGGCGTTCCAAAAATTCGGAGTTTTTAGATCTTGATGCTAAATTTGATGAAAGTGGGATTGAAGAAATTAAAACCCTAGATGTTGCTAAACCCACTATTTTGGATTTCAAGGAATTTAATTATGAAAATTGCTCTTTGATTGATTGTATTTCCTTGTTGCAATCCGTGCTAAATTCTCCTCATGCTTATAGTCAAAATAAAGCGTTTACTAAACATATCGTTGATGCCTTGATGCAATCTTATGAAGAAAAACTTGAGTTGGAAGTTTCTATCCCTAGAAAACTTTATGATGAGTGGGAACCAACTATTAAAATTAAGATTAAAGATCATGAGTTCTATGCTTTATGTGATTTGGGTGCTAGTGTTTCCACGATTCCAAAGACTTTGTGTGATTTGTTAGGTTTCCGTGATTTTGATGATTGCTCTTTAAACTTGCACCTTGCGGATTCCACTATTAAGAAACCAATGGGAAGAATCAATGATGTTCTTATTGTCGCAAATAGGAATTATGTGCCCATAGATTTTATTGTTCTTGACATAGATTGCAATCCTTCATGTCCTATTATCCTTGGTAGACCTTTCCTTAGAACGATTGGTGCAATTATTGATATGAAGGAAGGAAATATTAGATTCCAATTTCCGTTAAGGAAAGGCATGGAACACTTTCCTAGAAAGAAAATTAAATTACCTTATGAATCTATTATGAGAGCCACTTATGGATTGCCTACCAAAGATGGCAATACCTAGATCTATCCTTGCTTTTTATGCCTAGCTAGGGGCGTTAAACGATAGCGCTTGTTGGGAGGCAACCCAATTTTATTTTTATTCCTTGCTTTTTGCTCCTGTTTAGTAATAAATAATTTACCTAGCCTCTGTTTTGGTTGTGTTTTTGTGTGTTTAATTAGTGTTTGTGCCAAGTAGAACCGTTGGGAAGACTTGGGGAAAGTCTTGTTATCTTGCTGTAAAAAACAGAAACTTTAGCGCTCACGAGAACTGCTGCCATTTTTATTTGGAAAGTGATATTTAGTTAATTATTTCTGAAGATGATTAATAGATAAATTCCTCACGTCCAGAAATTTATTTTAGAATTTTGGGGGTTCCAGATCTTGCGCTAGTTACAGATTACTACAGATTGTTCTGTTTTTGACAGATTCTGTTTTTCGTGTGTTGTTTGCTTATTTTGATGAATCTATGGCTAGTAAAATAGTTTATAAACCATAGAGAAGTTGGAATACAGTAGGTTTAACACCAATATAAATAAATAATGAGTTCATTACAGTACCTTGAAGTGGTCTTTTGTTTTCTTTCGCTAACGGAGCTCACGAGATTTTCTACTTTAAGTTTTGTGTTGTGAAGTTTTCAAGTTTTGGGTAAAGATTTGATGGATTATGGAACAAGGAGTGGCAAGAGCCTAAGCTTGGGGATGCCCATGGCACCCCCAAGATAATCTAAGGACACCTAAAAGCCAAAGCTTGGGGATGCCCCGGAAGGCATCCCCTCTTTCGTCTACTTCCATCGGTAACTTTACTTGGAGCTATATTTTTATTCACCACATGATATGTGTTTTGCTTGGAGCGTCTTGTATGATTTGAGTCTTTGCTTTTTAGTTTACCACAATCATCCTTGCTGTACACACCTTTTGAGAGAGCCATACATGATTTGGAATTTGTTAGAATACTCTATGTGCTTCACTTATATCTTTTGAGTTATATAGTTTTGCTCTAGTACTTCACTTATATCTTTTAGAGCACGGTGGTGGATTTGTTTTATAGAAACTATTGATCTCTCATGCTTCACTTAGATTATTTTGAGAGTCTTAAATAGCATGGTAATTTGCTTAAATAATCCTAATATGCTAGGTATTCAAGATTAGTAAAAAAATTCTTATGAGTGTTTTGAATACTAAGAGAAGTTTGATGCTTGATGATTGTTTTGAGATATGGAGGTAATAATATCAAAGTCGTGCTAGTTGAGTAGTTGTGAATTTGAGAAATGCTTGTGTTGAAGTTTGCAAGTCCCGTAGCATGCACGTATGGTAAACGTTATGTAACAAATTTGAAACATGAGGTGTTCTTTGATTGTCCTCCTTATGAGTGGCGGTCGGGGACGAGCGATGGTCTTTTCCTACCAATCTATCCCCCTAGGAGCATGCGCGTAGTGCTTGGTTTTTGATGACTTGTAGATTTTTGCAATAAGTATGTGAGTTCTTTATGACTAATGTTGAGTCCATGGATTATACGCACTCTCACCCTTCCATCATTGCTAGCCTCTTCGGTACCGTGCATTGCCCTTTCTCACATTGAGAGTTGGTGCAAACTTCGCCGGTGCATCCAAACCCCGTGATATGATACGCTCTTTCACACATAAACCTCCTTATATCTTCCTCAAAACAGCCACCATACCTACCTATTATGGCATTTCCATAGCCATTCCGAGATATATTGCCATGCAACTTTCCACCATTCCGTTTATTATGACACATTCATCATTGTCATATTGCTTAGCATGATCATGTAGTTGACATAGTATTTGTGGCAAAGCCACCATTCATAATTGTTTCATACATGTCACTCTTGGTTCATTGCATATCCCGGTACACCGCCGGAGGCATTCATATAGAGTCATCTTTTGTTCTAGCATCGAGTTGTAATCATTGAGTTGTAAATAAATAGAAGTGTGATGATCATCATTTTCTAGAGCATTGTCCCAAGTGAGGAATTAAAAAAGGGGGAGAGAAAGGCCATAAAAAAAGAGAAGGCCCAAAAAAAGAGAGAGAAAAAGAGAGAAGGGACAATGCTATTATCCTTTGCCACACTTGTGCTTCAAAGTAGCACCATAATCTTCATGATAGAGAGTCTTTTGTTTTGTCACTTTCATATACTAGTGGGAATTTTTCATTATAGAACTTGGCTTGTATATTCCAACAATGGGCCTCCTCAAGTGCCCTAGGTCTTCGTGAGCAAGAAAGTTGGATGCACACCCACTTAGTTTCTTTTGTTGAGCTTTCATACATTTATAGCTCTAGTGCATCCGTTGCATGGCAATCCCTACTCCTTGCATTAACATCAATCGATGGGCATCTCCATAGCCCATTGATTAGCCTCGTTGATGTGAGACTTTCTCCTTTTTTGTCTTCTCCACATAACCCCCATCATCATATTCTATTCCACCCATAGTGCTATGTCCATGGCTCGCGCTCATATATTGCGTGAAAGTTTATAGGTTTGAGATTACTAAAGTATGAAACAATTGCTTGGCTTGTCATCGGGGTTGTGCATGATGAGAGCATTCTTGTGTGACGAAAATGGAGCATGACTAAACTATATGATTTTGTAGGGATGAACTTTCTTTGGCCATGTTATTTTGAGAAGACATAATTGCTTAGTTAGTATGCTTTAAGTATTATTATTTTTATGTCAATATGAACTTTTATCTTGAATCTTTCAGATCTGAATATTCATACCACAATTAAGAAGAATTACATTAAAATTATGCCAAGTAGCACTCTGCATCAAAATTATCTTTTTTATCATTTACCTACTCGAGGGCGAGCAGGAATTAAGCTTGGGGATGATTGATACGTCTCCAACGTATCTATAATTTTTGATTGCTCCATGCTATATTATCTACTGTTTTGGACATTATTGGGCTTTATTATCCACTTTTATATTATTTTGGGACTAACCTATTAACCAGAGGCCCAGCCCAGAATTGTTGTTTTTTTGCCTATTTTAGAGTTTCGCAGAAAAGGAATATCAAACTGAGTCCAAACGAAATGAAACCTTCGGGAACGTGATTTTCGGAATGAACATGATCCAGGAGACTTGGACCCTATGTCAAGAAATAAAGGAGGAAGCCACGAGGTAGGGGCGCGCCTACCCCCCAGGCGCGCCCTCCACCCTCGTGGGCCCCCTGTTGCTCCACTGACGTACTCCTTCCTCCTATATACACCTACATACCCCCAAACAATCAGATATGGAGCCAAAAACCTAATTCCACCGCCGCAACCTTCTGTATCCATGAGATCCCATCTTGGGGCCTGTTCTGGAGCTTCGCTGGAGGGGGCATCCATCACGGAGGGCTTCTACATCAACACCATAGCCTGTCCGATGAAGTGTGAGTAGTTTACCTCAGACCTTCGGGTCCATAGTTATTAGCTAGATGGCTTCTTCTCTTTTTTGGATCTCAATACAATGTTCTCCCCCTCTCTTGTGGAGATCTATTTGATGTAATCTTCTTTTTGCGGTGTGTTTGTTGAGACCAATGAATTGTGGGTTTATGATTAAGATTATCTATGAACAATATTTGACTCTTCTCTGAATTCTTTTATGTATGATTGGTTATCTTTGCAAGTCTCTTCGAATTATCAGTTTGGTTTGGCCTACTAGATTGATCTTTCTTGCAATGGGAGAAGTGCTTAGCTTTGGGTTCAATCTTGCGGTGTCCTTTCCCAGTGACAGTAGGGGCAGCAAGGCACGTATTGTATTGTTGCCATCGAGGATAACAAGATGGTTTTTTTATCATATTGCATGAATTTATCCCTCTACATCATGTCATCTTGCTTAAGGCGTTACTCTGTTTTCATGAACTTAATACTCTAGATGCATGCTGGATAGCGGTCGATGAGTGGAGTAATAGTAGTAGATGCAGGCAGGAGTCGGTCTACTTGTCTCGGACGTGATGCCTATATACATGATCATACCTAGATATTCTCATAACTATGCTCAATTCTATTAATTGCTCAACAGTAATTCGTTCACCCACCATAAAATACTTATGCTCTTGAGAGAAGCCACTAGTGAAACCTATGGCCCACGGGTCTATCTTCATCATATTAATCTTCCAATACTTAGTTATTTCCTTTGCTTTTTTACTTTGCTTTTATTTTACTTTGCATCTTTATCACAAATATACCAAAAATATTATCCTATCATATCTATCAGATCTCACTCTCGTAAGTGACTGTGAAGGGATTGACAACCCCTTATAGCGTTGGTTGCGAGGAGTTATTTGTTTTGTGCAAGTACGAGGGACTCGCGCGTAGCCTCCTACTGGATTGATACCTTGGTTCTCAAAAACTGAGGGAAATACTTACACTACTTTGCTGCATCATCCTTTCCTCTTCAAGGAAATCCAACGCAGTGCTCAAGAGGTTGCAACTACGTGTGTCAGGTTATCAAGACCATGTATTTCTTCAATAGGTGGTAAATTCTTAACATCTTCAGCTTTAATACCTTTTTCTTTCATAGATTTCTTTGCCTCTTGCATATCTTCAGGACTGAGAAATAGAATATCCCTTTTCTTTAGAGTTGGCTTAGGAGTTGGTTCAGGAAGTGTCCAATCATTTTCATTACTCAACATATTATTCAATAGCAATTCAGCTTGATCAACAGTTCTTTCCCTGAAAACACAACCAGCACAACTATCCAGGTGGTCTCGGGAAGCATCAGTTAGTCCATTATAAAAGATATCAAGTATTTCATTTTTATTGAGAGGATGATGAGGCAAAGCATTGAGTAATTGGAGAAGCCCCCCCCAAGCTTGTGGGAGACTCTCTTCTTCAATTTGCACAAAATTATATATTTCCCTTAAGGCAGCTTGTTTCTTATGAGCGGGGAAATATTTAGCGGAGAAGTAATAAATCATATCTTGGGGACTACTCACACAACCAGGATCAAGAGAATTAAACCATGTTTTAGCATCACCCTTTAATGAGAACGAAAATAACTTAAGGATAAAGTAATAGCGAGTTTTCTCATCATTAGTGAACAGGGTGGCTATATCATTTAATTTAGTAAGATGTGCCACAATAGTTTCAGATTCATAGCCATAAAAAGGATCAGATTCAACCAAAGTAATTAACTCAGGGTCGACAGAGAAATCATAATCCTTATCGGAAATAAAGATAGGTGAAGTAGCAAAAGCAGGGTCATATTTCATTTTAGCATTCAAAGATTTTTCTTTAAGCTTAGCTAATAATTTCTTAAGATCATATCTATCATTGCAAGCTAAAAAGTCTCTAGCAGTTTCTTCATCCATAACATAACCCTCAGGCACAACAGGCAATTCATATCTAGGGGAGAATCTTCATCATCACTTTCATCAATATTATCAGTTTCAATAATTTCATTCTCTCTAACCTTAGCAAGTTGTTCATCAAGAAATTCACCTAGTGGCACATAATATCAAGCATAGAAGTTGCTTCATCATAAGTATCATGCAAAGCAGAAGTGGCATCATCAATAACATGCGACATATCAGAATGAATAGCAGGAGTAGGTGTCGCAAGTTTACTCAAAAAAGAAGGTGAATCAAGTGCATAGCTAGATGGCAGTTCCTTACCTCCCCTCATAGTTGAGGGAAAAATCTTGGTTCTTTCATCTTCCAAGTTCTTCATAGTGATCAGCAGATATAAATCCCAATTCCCAAGTGACTCAAAGAATAGAGCTATGCTCCCCGGCAACGGCGCCAGAAAATAGTCGTGATTACCCACAAGTATAGGGGATCGCAACAGTTTTCAAGGGTAGAGTATTCAACCCAAATTTATTGATTCGACACAAGGGGAGCCAAAGAATATTGTCAAGTATTAGCAGCTGAGTTGTCAATTCAACCACACCTGGAATCTTAATATCTGCAGAAAAGTATTTAGTAGCAAAGTAATATGATAATAGCGGTAACGGTAGCAACGTAATAGTTTTGGTTTTATAGTGTGTAACAGTAGCAACGGAAAAGTAAATAACATAGGGTGACACAAAACTAGCTCTAGTTCATCAATGTAATGTAGGCATGTATTCCGAATATAGTCATACGTGATTATGGAAAAGAACTTGCATGACATCTTTTGTCCTACCCTCCCGTGGCAGCGGGGTCCTATTGGAAACTAAGAGATACTAAGGCTTCCTTTTAATAGAGGACCGGACCAAAGAATTAACACATAGTGAATACATGAACTCCTCAAACTACGGTCATCACCGGTAAGAATCCCGATTATTGTCACTTCGGGGTTAACGGGTCATAACACATAATAGGTGACTACAGACTTGCAAGATAGGATCAAGAACTCACATATATTCATGAAAACATAATAGGTTCAGATATGAAATCATGGCACTCGTGCCCTAGTGACAAGCATTAAGCATAGCAAAGTCATAGCAACATCAATCTCAGAGCATAATGGATACTAGGGATCAAACCCTAACAAAACTAACTCGATTACATGATAAATCTCATCCAACCCATCACCGTCCAGCAAGCCTACGGTGGAATTACTCACGCACGGCGGTGAGCACCATGAAATTGGTTATGGAGGAAGGTTGATGATGATGATGGCGACGGGTTCCCCTCTTTGGAGCCCCGAATGGACTCCAGATAAGCCCTCCTGAGAGAGATTAGGGCTTGGCGGCGGCTCTGTATCGTAAAACGCGATGAATCCTTCTCTCTGATTTTTTCTCCCTGAACGTGAATATATGGAGTTGGAGTTGAGGTCAGTGGAGCTTCAGGGGGCGCGCCTAGGGGGTAGGCGCGTCCCCCACCCTCGTGGACAGGGTGTGGGCCCCCTGACGTTGAGTCTTTCGCCAGTATTTTTTATATATTCCAAAAATATTCTCTGTTGATTTTCAGGTCATTCTGAGAACTTTTATTTCTGCACAAAAATAACACCATGGCAATTCTGCTGAAAACAGCGTCAGTCCGAATTAGTTCCATTCAAATCATGCAAGTTAGAGTCCAAAACAAGGGCAAAAGTGTTTGGAAAAGTAGATACGATGGAGACGTATCAACCCACAATCAAAGAATCAACGTTATGATAAGAGAGACTTAATTGCTAGGAAGCACGGTAAAGAAAGAGAACCATGGGTTCAGAAACCCATGCATTTTCCTCCTAAACCATCCAAGAAAAAGGATGATGAAGATTTTGAGCGCTTTGCTAAAATGATTAGACCTATCTTTTTGCGTATGCGTTTGACTGATATGCTTAAAATGAACCCTTATGCTAAGTACACGAAATATATTGTTACTAATAAAAGAAAGATACAGGAAGCTGAAATTTCCACCATGCTGGCTAATTACACTTTTAAGGGTGGAATACCAAAGAAACTAGGAGATCCCGGAGTACCAACTATACCATGCTCCATTAAAAGAAACTATGTTAAAACTGCTTTATGTGATCTTGGAGCCGGTGTTAGTGTTATGCCTCTCTCTTTATATTGTAGACTTGATTTGAATAAGTTGACACCTAATGAAATATCGTTGCAAATGGCTGATAAATGAACTGCTATACATGTCGAATATTTGTGAGGATGTGCGTGTTGTGGATGCAAACGTTACTATTTTAACGGACTTTGTTATTCTTGATATTCCCGAGGACGACAGTATGTCGATTATCCTTGGAAGACCCTTCTTGAATACTACAGAGGCAATTATTGATTGCAAAAAAGGCAAAGTCACTTTTATGTTAATGGTAATGAGCATATGGTACACTTTCCGAGGAAACAACCTCAAGTCCATAGTATCAATTCTATTGGAAAAATTTCAACGATTATTATAGGGGGTTTTGAATTTCCTCTTCCTACCGTCAAGAAGAAATATGATATTCTTATTGTTGGGGATGTGCATATCCCCGTTGAGGTAACCTAGTGTTATTCGAAAATTCTCCGGTTTCATGCGATTCGGAATGAGTTTGTTAATAAGAGTTGATCAACCTTTTTAGTGGATTCCTTTTGATGAGCATGAGATGGATGAAGTTAGAAAGCACAACCTTCTGTACCCTCTTTTTACTTTTTGTTATTTATATTAAATAAAGTAAAAATAGTACTTTCTTTCTATTTTCTGAATTATCCTTGCAATAAAAAATACCCCGAAAATAAAAGTTCTCCAAATACGCTGAAAATTTAATATGATTTTTCCAGAATATTTGAGAATTATTGGCACTAAGAACACACCAGGGGGACCCACCATGTGCCCACGAGGGTGGAGGGCGCCCCCTGCCTCGTGGACCCCACATGGGCCCCCTCCACTTATTCTTGCACCCACACACTTCGTCTTCCTCTAGAAAAAAATCATCCATCAGCTCAAACCCGTGTTTTAGCTCATCTTGGTGCCATTTTCGATCTCCTTCCTCAAAGCTCCATTTCACAAAACTGCTTTGGGGGATTGTTATTCGAAAAAGATGAAGAGATTTTTGAGGGGTTCATCGAGCCGAAGCTCGAAGGATAAGCAAAGTAAAAAAAATAAGAAGCCCAAGTATAATCTCCCTCGTACTGCGGAGGTTCGGCCGTGTGAATAGCCTTGTGATGAGTTCTTGAGAGAAGCCGGGATTTATGAAGATTTTTATCATTTGGCTGAGAATGCAGGCCTCACCGACTTCCTCCACGACCAGCATGAACAGTATCTCCTACTCACCAATATTTTTGTGCAAAATTTTCATTTCCATGCTAGGAGATCACCAGCTTCGGTGGAATTCTATTTATATGATGAGCATAAGGAGATGTCACTTTATGATTTTTGCCGGGTTTGTAGGATATCCTTTGAGGGCAGCATAGAGGAACCACATCGTAATGATGTGGAAGGATTCATTGATATGATTGCTGTAGGGGAAACGAGGAAGGTTTCCGATGCAAGAATTACTAGCATACATTTTCCTGTCCTATGTTACTTCACAATATTTGCTAGTAGATGCTTAATTGGTCGCGAGAACTGTGGAAATCTTAGTGCCCCTGATATTGTTATTTTGCGCCATGATTTGTTTCGTGATACCACTTTTAGTTTAGGCGCTATTGTTGCTAAATGGTTAAATCTGAACCGTACAAAGGGTCCCGTCTTGGGAGGCATCTTCGCCTCGCGCCTTGCTGCACACTTTAACATACCTATTAGGCATTATGAGAAAGAGAAAAAGTTGCTGCCTCATGTTTTTCTAGATTATAAGAGCATGGTAGCACATGATTTTATTGTTAAGAATAAGAAGAATATGCTTAACTATAGACTGATATTTGATAAGAATTACTTTGAGACTATTACCTTGCATGCTCCCTCTTTGTTCAACATATTTTCAGGCACGTACCTTGGTTTGTCGGAGGCCGTTCAGGCATACCAGAGCCTGACACCAGCTCCAGAGCCAGAACCACTATCTGATCCTCACCGTCAGTCTGTTTATTAGTGGGATCCGGAGGAGATCGCCAACCAGTGGCAACCCGAGGACCCTCCTCAGTACACTGGAGAAGGCAACTTTGATCCGTGGGCATAGACCAACTTAGGCCAAAAGCCTAAGCTTGGGGGAGTACGTATTTCTCACTGACATTACATTCATGTTCACACACTCATGCTAGTTGTCGGTGCTCATACTTCTTCATTGTATCATCCATGCTAGTTTATTTTATTTTCTGGCATTCTTCTTGTGTGTTTGAAAAACCTTAAGAAAAAAACAAAAAAAATAGTTGTAACTTTTAGCTAGTTTACTTTCCATGCTTGTAGTAGTAGTAATTAAAAAGAAAACCCCAAAAGATTTCTCGTCTTTCTTTTGCTTGTTGGGAGCTTTCCTGTGTAAATAGTTTTGTTTCTTTTCTTTCTCTTTGGGGGTTGATACGTCTCCAACGTATCTATAATTTTTGATTGTTCCATGCTATTATATTATCTATTTTGGATGTTAATGGGCTTTATTTTACACTTTTATATTATTTTTGGGACTAACCTATTAACCCAAGGCCCAGTACAAATTGCCGTTTTTTTGCCTATTTCAGTGTTTCGCAGAAAAGGAATATCAAACGGAATCCAAACGGAATGAAACCTTTGGGAGAGTTATTTTTGGAACAAACGTGATCTACAGGACTTGGAGTGGACGTCAAGAAACAAACGAGGAGTCCACGAGGCAGGGGGCGCGCCTACCCCCCTAGGCGCACCCTCCCCCCTCGTGGGCCCCTCATGGCTCAACCGACCTACTTCTTCCTCCTATATATACTCATATACCCTGAAAACATCCAGGAGCACCACGAAACCCTATTTCCACCGCCGCAACCTTCTATACCCAAGAGATCCCATCTAGGGGCCTTTTCCAGAGCTCCGCCGGAGGGGGCATCGATCATGAAGGGCCTCTACATCAACTCCATGGCCTCTCCGGTGATTTGTGAGTAGTTTACTTCATACCTTTGGGTCCATAGTTATTAGCTAGGTGGCTTCTTCTCTCTCTTTGGATCTCAATACAAAGTTCTCCTCGATCTTCTTGGAGATCTATTCGATGTAACTCTTTTTGCGGTGTGTTTGTCGAGATCCGATGAATTGTGGGTTTATGATCAAGTCTATCTATGAACAATATTTGATTTTTCTCTGAAATCTTTTATGTATGATTGGTTATCTTTGCAAGTCTCTTCGAGTTATCAGTTTGGTTTGGCCTACTAGATTGATCTTTCTTGCAATGGGAGAAGTGCTTAGCTTTGGGTTCAATCTTGCGGTGCTCGATCCCAGTGACAGAAAAGGAAACGACACGTATTGTATTGTTGCCATCGAGGATAAAAATATGGGGTTTATATCATATTGCTTGAGTTTATCCCTCTACATCATGTCATCATACCTAATGCGTTACTCTGTTCTTATGAACTTAACACTCTAGATGCATGCTGGATAGCGGTCGGTGTGTGGAGTAATAGTAGTAGATGCAGGCAGGAGTCGGTCTACTTGTCACAAACGTGATGCCTATATACATGATCATGCCTAGATATTCTCATAATTATTTGCTTTTCCATCAATTGCTCGACAGTAATTTGTTCACTCACCGTAATACTTATGCTATCTTGAGTGAAGCCACTAGTGAAACCTATGGCCCCCCGGGTCTATCTTTTATCATATAAGTTTTCAATCTATTTTATTTTTCAATCTTTACTTTTAATCTTTATCATAAAAATACCAAAAATATTATCTTATCATCTCTATCAGATCTCACTCTCGTAAGTGACCATGAAGGGATTGACAACCCCTTTATCATATTGGTTGTGAGGTTCTTATTTGTTTGTGCAGGTACGAGGGACTTGTGTGTGGCCTCCTACTGGATTGATACCTTGGTTCTCAAAAACAGAGGGAAATACTTACGCTACTTTGCTGCATCACCCTTTCCTCTTCAAGGGAAAACCAACACAATGCTCAAGAGGTAGCAAGAAGGATTTCTGGCGCCATTGCTGGGGAGTCTATGCACAAGTCAAGACATACCAAGTACCCATCACAAACTCTTATCCATCGCATTACATTATTTGCCATTTTCCTCTCATTTTCCTCTCCCCCACTTCACCCTTGCCGTTTTATTCGCCCTCTTTTTCTGTTCCCCTTCTCTTTTCTAGTTCGTCTCTTTTTGCTTGTTTCTTGTTTGCTTGTGTGTTGGATTGATTGCTTGCCGCGATGGCCTTACCAAAAAGTTTTGATCTTCACCTTAGAAGGTTGGAAGAAATTTAAAACAACGTTAGAAGTTTTATGTCCTTGCAGTTTGAGCATAATAATTTCTTCAGAAACGAGCTTAAAGAACAAAAAAGTTTTATAGGGTACATGAATAAAGAGCTCGATGATATGTCTAAAGAATTTTATGGTTTTAAATCTCAGTTCGCTCATCTTGAAAACTTAATAGCCCAAATTTTGGATAAGCAGGCCACCTTAGTTAATAAGATGGCCGCCAAACCGAAAGAACTTGATGGTAATAAGGATGAAGATCTAAAAGTTATTGATGTGTCCCTTATTAAATCTTTGTTTTGCAATATGAATCTTGATAATGATGGGACTGGAGATGATTCAACTTTAGTTAAAAGGCGTCTCAATGATTCGGAGTTTTTAGATCTTGATACAAAAATTGAAAAAGTGGGATGGGAGAGGTCAAAACTTTACATAGCAATGAACCCACTATCTTGGATTTCAAGGAATTTAATTGTGATAATTGGTCTTTAATAATTGTATTTCCTTGTTGCAATCCATGCTAAATTATCCGCATGCTTATAGTCAAAACAAAGCTTTTACTAAACATATCGTTGATGCTTTAATGCAATCTTATGAAGAAAAGCTTGAATTGGAAGTTTCTATACCTAGAAAACTTCATGATGAGTGGGAACCTACTATTAAAATTAAAATTAAAGATCATGAATGCTTTGCTTTATGTGATTTGTGTGCTAGTGTTTCCACGATTCCTAAAACTTTGTGTGATTTGCTAGGTTTCCGTGAATTTGATGATTGTTCTTTAAACTTGCATCTTGCGGATTCCACCATTAAGAAACCTATGTGAAGAATTAATTATGTTCTTATTATTGCAAATAGGAATTGAGTGCCCGTAGATTTCAATGTTCTTGATATTGATTGCAATCCTTCATGTCCTATTATTCTTGGTAGACCTTTCCTTAGAACGATTGGTGCAATTATTGATATGAAGGAAATATTAGATTCCAATTTCCTTTAAGGGATGGAACAAGAAATAAAATTAAATTACTTTATGAATCTATTATGAGAGCCACTTATGGATTGCATACCAAAGATGATAATACCTAGATCTATCCTTGCTTTTATGCCTAGCTGGGGGCGTTAAACGATAGCGCTTGTTGGGAGGCAACCCAACTTTATTTTTGTTTATTGTTTTTGATTCTGTTTAGTAATAAATAATTCATATAGCCTCTATTTAGATGTGGTTTTATGCTTTTAATTAGTGTTTGTGCCAAGTAGAACCTTTGGTAAGACTTGGGGAAAGTCTTTGCGATCTTGCTGTAAAAAACAGAAACTTTAGCGCTCACGAGATTTGCTGCCATTTTTACTGGAGATTGCTATTTAGTTAATTCTTTTTGAAGATGATTAATAGATAAATTCCTCACCTCCAGAAATCTATTTTAGAATTTTTCGGGTTCCAGAAGTATTCGAAACCCACAGATTACTACAGATTGTTCTGTTTTTGACATATTCTGTTTTTCGTGTGTTGCTTGCTTATTTTGATGAATCTATGGCTAGTATTTGAGTGTATGAACCATAGAAAAGTTGGAATACAGTAGGTTTAACACCAATATGAATAAAGAATGAGTTCATTACAGTACCTTAAGTGGTGGGTTGTTTTCTTTTACTAACGGAGCTCATGGGATTTTCGGCTTAAGTTTTGTGTTGTGAAGTTTTCAAGTTTTGGGTAAAGATTTGATGGATTATGGAACAAGGAGTGGCAAGAGCCTAAGCTTGGGGATGACCAAGGCACCCCAAGGTAAAATTCAAGGACAAACAAAAGCCTAAGCTTGGGGATGCCCTGGAAGGCATCCCCTCTTTTGTCTTCGTTCATCGGTAACTTTACTTGGAGCTATATTTTTATTCACCACATGATATGTGTTTTGCTTGGAGCGTCTTCTATGATTTGAGTCTTTGCTTTTTAGTTTACCATAATCATCCTTGCTGTACACACCTTTTGGGAGAGACACACATGAATCGGAATTTATTAGAATATTGTCGGTGTACAAAAGGGGGGCGCACTTTTGTACCCCTTTACATGTGCACGGGCAGTCGGAGCCGCGCCCATAGTCACACCAAGCAGAACAGGGGAGGTGAGCCAAGGTAAGACCGCAGCCCAAGATAACCAGAGCAACACCAAGGCCAAGACCAAAAAGAGCAGAGGGAGGAAGCAGGTTCCCCCGGCAAGACCATTGTCGGGGCAGCTCACCCCACACCAACAGAGCGAGCCACCCTTGAGTCCACGGTCTCCAACATCACGTTGGGCCTGGGCTCGGGAGGCACCTCCATGGTGGCATGCTGTGACGCCCCGAGACCGATGCGCCATGTGTCTTCCAGTTATTCGATGTTGTTGCCTTGTCATTCGCCTGCGTGTTGCATCTTGTCACGTCATCATGTGCATTGCATCATCATGTTTTCAAAACTTGCATTCGTCCCGGTCTCCTCGTTCCTTCTGTTGTCCGTTCTGAGCCCAGACACACTTGCACGCGCCCGTGGCATGTCCGAAATATTATTTTATAAGTGGCCAGAAAATATTCTCGGAATGGGTTGAAAGTTGGCGTGCGGTGTTGTTTTGTTGTCAGTAGAACGCCTGCCTAGTTTCATCGCATTTAGAGTTTGTTTGATGCCCCAACGGATAACTATAGCGACAATATAGTCGGTCAAATATCGGACGTTTTCGGGTTTCGGAAACGGTTGCCGGGTTGATTTCCTCCTCTCTCTCTTCTCAGTCCAACCGCACACTTGTCCTTGTCCGCCTAACCCTCTCTGCATCTGCACAGTGCATCGAACCCCTCGCGCGCGTCCGAAAGCTGTCCCGGACCCGACCCGGACAGTCGTCACCGTTGGGTCTGGATCATCCCCAAACGTCTTCAAAACATCATTGTTTTCTTATTTGGACTCCGTAGATATTTTATTCACAATCATCCGATTGCGATCGGAGGGTCCTTTTAGCCCCTAGCCTAACCTATCCTCTATATATACTAGTCTAAACTGAGATCAAACCGCTAATTTCTAGGGATCCTACCCTAGCGCCGCCGCCCACTTTCTCCTCAATTTCAGCGCCACTGCCAATTCCCCTCGGGACCTCCCCTGCCTGATCCACCGAAGCCGCCTCCTCCTTCCTTGTTTTCCCCATCGAGCCTACCACCTTCCCTGATCCACCCATCGATCCAGCACCGTCGGGCTCCTCTGCTCGACCTCCACGCACCCGCATGCTGATTCCCGCCAACACCTATGGGGACAGGGCCCCTTTTCAGTTCGGTGGGGGGGCGGAGAGCGCACAAAGAGCGGATCGAGGCAGTGCACGCGGGTGATTTTACCCAGCTTCGGGCCGCACGGATGCGTAAAACCCTACTGCTGCTTGTTTGTGTATATTGGATTCTTGTTCAGGAGCGATGGACGCTGCCAGACTGAGCTTGAGAGTGTTCCTGGTGTTGAACGAGCCGAACTGCTCAAGCCTCTGAATTCTCCGAACCCTTTTCCTACGTTGCGCTTGGGCCTCCTTTTATACTCTCAAGGGGTCACCGACAGGGGGCAACGTAGACAAGAAGGGTAAAAATGGAAAAGGATGCGGTAGGTGCAGCTACCGCTACTGTGGATACAGTGCGCCCTACCTAACTCTGACGGCAGGGGACAAAGGCATTAAATGCCTGTTTGAGTCTCCTAAACAGTGCAAAAAGGTGACCGTTAGGAGTGCCATCGTTTGCCACGATGGGCTTCTCTTCATCTCCGTTTGCCACCACGTACCCCTAGCTGCACGGCCTCCCGCCACGTGCGCTCTGGGAGAGTCCCAGAGCGACACGTTAGCAGGTGAGCTGGAGCGCGGGCACGAAGTGGGGGTTTCCCGCAGCATGCTCCTTGCCGCGGCCGTCGTCTTGTCGCGTCTGGAAGCTTGTCGCTCGCCGGTTCTTGCCGGGACGCAGGGCGCGTCGCGGCAAGCTTTCTTGGTATGTCTTGAGTGGCCTTCCCGGCAAGCTCCTCTTGCCGGGGTCTTGTCTCTTCCCGGCAAGCTCCTCTTGTCGGGGCCTTGGTTGGCCTTCCCGGCAAGTTCCTCTTGCCGGGGCTTTGATTTGAATACTTTGTTCTTGAATGGTCTTCAAGGGAACCACGGAGGGTCCTGGCGGTAACCCGGCAAGCCTTGCCGCGGGGCGCTGCAACTGCCCGTGCACGAGTTCGGGGTAATAGGGTACCCCTACTCTAGTACACCGACAGGAGCCCCCGGGCCTGGGCCATACACGGTGCCGAGCGCTGTTGGGCCAGGCCCAAAACAGTGCACGGGCACGCACGGCCTAGGTCACGCCGAATCTAACTCCGCCCCCACCGCGCACGCCTAGAACGGCACGCGTCAAACGCGGCGTCGTGGGAGAGATCGTGGGAGTTTGTTCACTTGGAAGGCCGAAACGTCCGCCCCGTCCCTCTTTATAAGCAGGGGAAACAGGGGCATTTCCTCCATCTTCGCCATTCGCTGTTGCAATCTCAGAAACCTCCGCCGCCCCCCTCCGCTTCCAAAGTCGAAAGAGAGCAGCGCTCCGCTCCCGTCGCCGCCGCCACCACCAGCGCCGTCGATCTCCCCCACCGCCTCTGCCATGCCTCCGAAGCCTGGAAAGGGGAAGGCCACGAAGGCCGCGACCGCGAAAGCTGTGAAGTCGACCGAAGCGCAGCGGCTTGAGGCGCTGCGGAAGGAGCGGGCCACTTCCCCTCCCCGAGCTCTCCGTGGAGGAGCTGAGGGAGTGGTACTATCTCTTCTGGTCGACGGAGACGCGGGCGCATCCGCGCACAAAGGTACTCTCCGCCGTCGCCTCGCGAGCAGCTCCAGCTAACGGATATCCTTTCTTCGCCGTGTTCTTCTACTGCGGGCTCTGCCCGCCATTCTCTGATTTCTTCTGTGATATCATGAACACCTACGGACTCCACCTCCTTGATTTCACCCCCAACGCTGTTCTGACCATGGCAGTTTTCGCCCATCTATGCGAAAACTTTGTCGGAATCCACCCAACGTAGCTCTCTTCCGCCATTTCTTTATGCCTCGTGTCGAGAGAGGGGAACCTCTTGCCGACGGGATCGCCTAGATCTCGCGGGCCGGCAAGAAGGAGACCTATCTGGAGGGGGAGCTCCGCAGCAAGTGGGACGAGTGGAGAGCAGATTGGTGCTGGATTGTAGAAGAGAGCCCGCAGCCGTTCACCGCCCTGCGCCAAGCCCCAGCAGTGCGCGGCAATGACTGGAGCGCTCTGTCCGCGGACGACGACAAGCTAATGATCGCCACCACTCGGATCTTGCGTCTTAGGCTTGCCGGGCTGACTGTGGGAGCTGTCGGCGCAGATTTCCTTCGCCGGTGCATCGCCCCTCTGCAGGCGAGGGGGAGACCTGCCTGGGAATTTGGAGGCCCGGCAGATATAATGAGGTTGCGTCCAGGCCTCAACTTCAATTTCACCGTCCTAGAATTGGACGGGATGCTTAAGGAGATATTCAAGCATGACCCACAGCATCCCGAGTGGTTCAGGTTGCCGGCAGGCGTCGTTCCTCTGTGCAACAACTCCTCGTGTGATCGCATCTGCGCAATGATGCCTTTGTGTGACTCGCACGGGATCGCTCCAACTTGGCAAGAGCCCGCCGGCGACGTCGTGCAACAGTTCTTTGACAGCCTAGTGGAGGTGGCGGTCAATGCTGACGAGAAGAAGCTCCTCACCCGCGACACCACTGAGCAAGAGATGGAGCGCATCGCCACCAGGGCGGAAGAGGCGGCGGCAGCCACGGCCGCGGGTGAATTCGGGTTCACCGTGGAGGAAGCGGACGCGGCGTTGGCGATGAGCATTGCCGAACGGGAGCAGCCCGAAGAGGAAGAAGAGCTCGTCGCGCCCGACGCTGAGTCGAACGAGCCCGCCGAGGGTACAAGCGGCCCGCCACCTCCGGGGAGCTTGCCGGGAGCAGGACCCGGAACGCAGCCCCCAGTGCAGCCAAGAAGGCGCCTCAGCAGGATCGGGGATGCAGCAGGGCGGCAAGCTGGTCAACAGCCGCAGCGCCGCACGACGCGCTCCACCGCGGCAAGTACGGTTGCCGCGGGGGCGCCTCCCGCCGCAGTGACAACTGGGGCGGGGTCGTCTCGGGCTGGCGCCGCAGTCCCCGCCAAGCGGCCAAGGGATCCCACCCCTCCACCTCATCGCGCCGGAGGTGGGCCGAACTTCGACCTCTCCGTGCTCAGCTCCGATGAGGAAGAGGAAGAAGAGTAAGATTCCCTTGCTTGTTCTTGTAGTTCTTCAACTTGCTGATCTTGTCTTGCATCGGATCTGATTCACCCTGGGCTCTCCTTTTCAGGACTCTGGCCCAGAGGGCGGCGAAGAGGGCCAAGGCTCAGGTGGTGGTTATCGAGGACGAGCCCACTGCGACAATAGGAGGCACGGCCGAGACTACCTTGCTGGACCCGGCCATCACTTCGCAGAGCAGCCCCCAGCGCAGCCCCCAGCGTAAGCATATGGTTTACTTTCTGCTTCTGGATGCGCGTGGTTGCTCTTTTCCTTTGTTGACATCCGATCTCTGTTTTGTTTGTGCAGGAGCAGAACAGCTTGATCAGGAGGGCGTGGTGATCTCCTCCGACTCGTCGTCTGCTTCGACTACGCCGCCAAGGGCGGACTCCCCGGCAAGGGAGCGTCCTCCGGTAAGGGAGGAGCCTCCGGCAAGGGAGGAGTCTCCGGCAAGGGACAGCGCTAACGATCCGCCGGCGGTGGAGGCCACGACGGCAGATCCTAGCACAGGTAGCCCTTCTTGCCCAAAACTTTCCTTGTAGTCTTCTGCTGATTTCTCTTCTCGAACACTTGTTTGATTTCTCCTTCTTCTTTGGTCGTTAGACCCACCCTCCACGGATCCGATGGAGACCGAGGCGGGCGGCGAAGAAGACGCGCGTGGCAATACTGATGATGCCGCGGCCACCGAAGAAGGAGCCGGCGCTAACATGCCCGCAGGCGAAGAGGCCGCCAAGGCTGCCGCCGAGGAAGCTGGCGGGGGATCTGGCGATCGCACTGACGGCCCTGAGGCCGCAGGAGCGTCAGGCGCTGCACCGACCGCCGATCCCTCCGCCGCTGCCGCAGCGCCAGGCTCCGAGGAGCCCCAGCCCGGCGCCTATCTGAAGGCTGGCGAGGGTATCTTCATCAAGCTCCCCTGGGCGTCGAGCTCCAGGGCGCCGGTGGAAGGAGAAGCTCTGGATGGAGAGGTGCTTGCCTCTGCCGGGTTGTCGATCGTCGACGCGCCGGGAAGCAGCAGCGAAGAGCCCGAGGAGGAGCGGCTGCTGCGGAGGCTGCTGGCGCTCTACCGCGCCCGCCAAGTCAAGTTGGAGTCCCGGGAAGCGCTCGCCGCGAGGGCGAGCGTGGACATAGAGAAGCGTGCGGAGGAGCTCCGGGGTCTTCGTCAAGAAACTCACTGGGCCTTGGCGGAGGAGCGGGAGCAGCTTGCCGAGGAACGGAAGGCCTTCCTCCTCGAGAAGGCCGAAGCTGAAGAGCAGCAGTGGCTCACCGGCGAGAAGCTGTACGCGCGAGAAGGCGAGCTGACTCGGCGGAAAGTGAACCTCGACAGCCACGAAGAGGAGCTTGCCACGCGCGAACGGGCACTTGGCGGGACGCTCCAAGAGGCAAAGGATACGGCTGCGACTGCCGAGGCCGCCAAGAAAGAATTGGAGGCAAAGGTGGCGCAGCTAGAAACTAATCTGAAGGTTGGCGGCGAAGAGCTTGCCGCCCTCAAGCTAGAGCGCGAGAAGGACGCCCTTGCCCATGGTGAGCTACAGGGCCGACTCGCCGAGAGGGGCAAGGAATTGAGCACCGCCAAGGATTCCAACGCTGATCTGACGCTGAAGCTGGCCACCTTGACGGAGACGTTGGACAGCACCAGGAAACGGGAGGCAGACTTGAAGAAGGACATCGAGGCCAACGAGGCGCTGCTTGCGAGGGCCGCCGAAACCCAGAATCTTCTCAGAGATACCGTGGAGCTCTGGACAGAGGGCCTCGTGGACATTGCTGCAGTCATCGAAGAGGAGCTGGTGCAATTGGGGGTGGAAGGCTTCGGGTACTCCTCCGACGAGAACCTCCAACCCAGCGCCAAGCTCACTTTGTTCTTCAAAGGCGTGGCGGCGGCGCTCCAGCAACTCCGGGAACGGATCCCAAAGCAGTTGGCCGACGAGTCACGCTCGATTTGTGCCGGAGTTCTGGAGAAGGTGCTGGTGAAGGTGGCCTTCCGCAATCCGGGCCTCAACCTCACCAATGTCCTCAGGAAGCTGCCGGCGGACGCTGATCTTGACGCACTTAAGGCCCTCGTCGCACCCATCGTCGACAGGGTGAACGAGGTCAAAAGGGTTGACGGCGGTCGCGTAGATTAGGCCGTCCGTTTTCTTCTTTTCTTGTCGCTGCCAGTCATGTCATGGGAACACTTTATTAGAGGCGCGACAAGTTATTCTTGTAATATAACTCTATCTTAGGCAACAAATAGCTGTGTTACTTCCTTTACTCGACTCTTGGCTTTATATGGTCCTACCCTACACTTTCTAGGGAAACTTGCCGGTGCAGGCACTCTTGCCGCGAGCGCCGAGTGCGGAACTTCAGCAGCCTGCTGGCGGGGCCGCTACCGACAAGCAACCTTGTCGCAACTAGTTGCAGCTCACTTAAGTTGTTGAGCGGACTCGAAACAAAGTAAGGGTGCTAGCGTCTCACTTAAGTTGCTGAGCGGACTCGAAGCAAAGTAAGGGCGCTGGCAGCTCACTTAAGTTGTTGAGCGGACTCGAAACAAAGTAAGGGCGCAGCTAGCTGTGAATTGGTTCCTCCGCGCACAGGTTTTTCATACAAAGCACGGTCGTTCAAGGAAAATAACTCAAAAACTGATCGCTCAAGCTTTAGCAACTTAGCTTTTCTGTCGTCTGCTTCCCGGTAAGGAGAAACCCTTTTTTTTGAACGGCCTGGTCCACACCATT
>NC_057812.1:520485748-520516142 GCF_018294505.1 Triticum aestivum
AACCTTCCTTCTTTTGAGAAAGAGACAGAGAAATAAAGCAATGATATGGAGCCTTGGGCTCGTTATCGCTTACCGGGGTCTGGTGCTGCACAAAGTGTCAGATAATATATGCGAAAAAGGATCATAGCATAAGGAAACTGACAAGATGTGCGGGGCACATGAACTTTACTAGTGCACGGGGTCTGCGCCCAGCTCTGTACAAAGGATTACATGCAACAGCGGCAAGACTTGTACAGAAAGGTGGTTGCCGGACAGGGTCTGACAACCGCGCCTTATGGATAAAACTTACGAAGATGCTCGATGTTCCAGGAGTTGCTCACCGGAATGCCATCTTCGGTCTCAAGGCGGACAGCGCCGGGCCTAGTGACTCGTTTCACCCGATAAGGGCCTTCCCACTTTGGTGTCAACTTGTTAGAATTCTTGGCCGACTGAACGCGCCGAAGAACAAGGTCGCCTTCCTCGAGACTCCTGGCATTGACTCTGCGGCTATGGTAGCGGCGCAGAGCTTGCTGGTAGCGAGCGGCTCGCACAGCAGCCTGTAGAAGGTCTTCCTCAAGGAGCAGCGCGTCATCTTGCCGCAGCTGCTCTTGCTCGAGCTCATCATAAGCGAGCACTCGAGGTGACCCATATACGAGTTCCGTGGGGAGAACTACCTCCGCTCCATAGACTAGAGCGAAGGGTGTCTGGCCAGTGGCTCGATTTGGCGGCGTCCTGATCGACCAAAGAACCACCGGCAGCTCCTCGATCCAGTTTCTTCCGCACTTGTGCAGTCTGTCCAAAGTTCTGGTCTTGAGGCCTCGCAGCACTTCAGCGTTTGCCCTCTTCGCTTGACCGTTGCTTCTTGGATGAGCAACAGAAGCGAAGCAGACCTTGGCGCCAAGATCTTGGACGTACTGCATGAAGGTGCGGCTCGTAAATTGCGTGCCGTTGTCGGTGATGATCCTGTTCGGGATCCCGAAACGGCAAACAATCGACCTGAAGAACTTGACTGCTGACTGTGCTGTCACCTTCCTCACTGGTTCCACTTCCGGCCACTTTGTGAACTTGTCGATTGCAACGTACAAGAACTCAAAGTCCCCGACAGCTCGGGGGAAGGGGCCGAGGATGTCGAGCCCCCAGACCGAAAATGGCCAGGATAAA
Source organism: Triticum aestivum (assembly GCF_018294505.1). Taxonomy (NCBI): domain Eukaryota; kingdom Viridiplantae; phylum Streptophyta; class Magnoliopsida; order Poales; family Poaceae; genus Triticum; species Triticum aestivum. Next base: position 520,486,889 of record NC_057812.1, read on the forward strand.
GGGATCGTCTGGAGAGCTTGAGCTGGCTAGTGTATCTGTTTGGAATGGAACTGGCACGCTTCACACTTGGTTACTTGTGCAGTTGCATCCTGGAGGGCTGTCAGCCAGAAGAAGCCTTGTCGGAATGCTTTGCCGACAAGTGCTCTTGCGCCAATGTGGTGACCACATATGCCCCCATGTATCTCTGCCAACAGCTGTTGCCCATCTTCCCGGTGAATGCACTTCAATTTCACACCGTTGAGTCTTATTCTGTACAGTGTGTTGTCGACAAACTTGTACATACTTGACTGCCGGGCTACTTTTTCAGCCTCTTCTTGCTCTTCGGGAAGCTCTCCTGTCTGGAGGAAACGGACAATCTGCTGCGCCCATGCTGGAGCTTGCAGCTCGACAACAAGGACTAAAGGCATACCTGTTGCTGCGGGAACATCCGCTTCTACAGCAAGAACCTGTGGTTCTGCCGGAGCGTGATATTCCCCGGCAAGCTTGCTGGAGCAAAACTTGTCGGGAGCGTTTGCTTCGACGGAACAAACCACAAGGTTTGCCGGAGCAGACTGCCCCTCAGCATCATTGGCGTTGATCTTGGGGACTTTCTTGGCGGCGGCTTCGGGGTGCTCTGCCGGAAAGTAGTCACCTGAAACCAACTTCCTCTTTTTATTCTGTCCAGTTGATGGTGTCACGGAAGGTTGAGTCAGCTTGAGCACAAAGATCCCTGGTTCCACAGGCAACTTTAGTGCAGCGCATTTTGACAGGCCATCAACAATGTTATTCTGAGCTCTTGGGATATGCTCCATTTGCAGGCCGTCAAAGCGCTCTTCTAGCTTCCTCACTTCATCAACATATGCTTCCATCAACGGGCTCTGGTAGTTCTTGTTCACTTGGCGGACGACAAGCTGCGAGTCACCCTTGATAATGAGCTTCTTGATCCCAAGGTCGGCTGCTATTCTGAGACCGGCAAGCAATCCTTCATACTCTGCAGTATTGTTGGTTGCTTGCTCTTTGGGAAAGTGCATCTGGACTATGTATTTGAGGTGCTCTCCGGTGGGTGCGATAAGCAGCACGCCAGCACCGGCGCCTTGCAGCGAGAAGGCACCATCAAAGTACATCAGCCACTCTTTGCTTGTCTCCTTGACGGGGATGCTCGTCTCTGGAATTTCTTCATCTGGAGTTGGCGTCCACTCTGCTATGAACTCTGCCAATGCCCTGCTTTGGATAGTTGCAGTGCTCTCAAACTTGAGGCCAAAGCTTGACAGTTCCAAGGCCCACTCGACAATCCTGCATGTTGCTTCTGGATTCTGCAGTATCCTTCTCAGCGGAAAGCGAGTGACGACTGTGATCTCGTGTGCCTGGAAGTAATGGCGCAGCTTTCTCGAGGCCATGAGAAGGCCGAAAAGCAGCTTTTGCACACCAGAGTACCTCGACCTAGCCCCCTGGAGAAGGGAGCTGACAAAGTAAACTGGGCGCTGCACCATCTTCTTCTGCACGTCCTTGCACATCTGCGCAGATCCATCTTTGTCGGGATCAGAGCTTGCCGGACCAGAGCTTGTCGGAGAAGCCCCCTGCTTGTCGCCGGATTCACTTGCTGCGGTTGCTGGCTCATTGTCCGCCTCCCTCTCCGCTACTAACGCAGCACTAACCACTTGATTGGTTGCCGCTAGGTACAACAGCAACTTCTCTTGTGGCTTAGGTGCGACAAGTATTGGAGTGGAGGACAGGTACCTCTTCAAGTCCTGCAGCGCAGCCTCCGCTTCCGGAGTCCATTTCATTGGACCTGCCTTTTTCAATATTTTGAAAAATGGCAGGGCGCGCTCAGCAGACTTAGAGATAAACCTGCTGAGAGCAGCCACGCAACCGGCAAGCCTTCGCACCTCCTTGACGCGCTTCGGTGCTTCAATCTGCTCGATGGCCTTAATCTTGTCGGGGTTGGCTTCAATTCCCCGCTGAGACACAAAGAACCTGAGAAGCTTGCCGGAAGGGACTCCAAACACGCACTTCTCGGGGTTGAGCTTGAGGTTGATCTTGCGCAGATTTGCAAAAGTTTCTTCTAAATCTTGGATCAGGTTAGCCTTGTCCTTGCTCTTGACCACTATATCATCCATGTAGGCTTCCACATTTCTGTGTATCTGTGGCTCAAAAGCGACGTGGACTACTCTTGCAAATGTTGAACCAGCATTCTTCAACCCAAAGGGCATTCGTACAAAACAGTATGTGCCACAAGGGGTGATAAATGCGGTTTTCTCCTCATCTTCTTCTGCCATGAAGATTTGATGGTACCCTGAGTACGCATCAAGAAATGAAAGCAAATCACATCCAGCTGTGGAGTCAACAATCTGGTCAATGCGCGGCAAGGGAAATGGATCTTTGGGACAAGCTTTATTGACATCAGTGAAGTCTATACAAAGCCTCCATTTCCCGTTCGCTTTGCGCATGACTACAGGATTGGCCAACCACGTGGGATGGAGCACTCCTCTGACAAGGCCTGCTGCTTCCAATTTCCTGATCTCTTCTGCAATGAACTCCTGGCGCTCCACCGCTTGCTTTATGACTCTCTGCTTGACGGGCCGCGCATGAGGACAGACGGCAAGGTGGTGCTCGATTACTTTCCTGGGAACACCGGGGATATCAGACGGTTGCCATGCAAACACGTCGACATTCGCCCGCAGGAAAGCAACAAGCACGCTTTCCTATTTGGGGTCAAGCGTGGCACTGATGGTGAAGGTACCACCAGTGCCGTCCTCCTTGGCGGACACCTTCTTGGTCTCGGGTGGAGCTGCCATCATCTTCTTGCACTTGCCGGTGGAGCTAGATGGTGCGTCCTCGACGGTAGCGCAGCACTCTGAAGAGGTGCACTTGCCGGAGTGGGCATCAGAGCTCCTGCTGGACTTGGCCTTCTTCTTCCCCCCGGGAGCTTCAGCGGCAAGTGTGTAGTGATCAGCTGCGGCTGCTGCTTCCCGATAGATCTTGTTGGCTCAGATAAGGGCATCCTTCTTGTCGCCGAGGACAGAGATGACACTTATCGGGCCTGGCATTTTGAGCACGTTGTATGCATAGTGAGAGGCTGCCATAAACTTGGCGAGCGCTGGACGGCCCAGGATCCCATTGTAGGGCAATGGAAAATTGGCAACGTCAAATGTGACCCTCTTAGTTCTGAAATTCAGCTCGCTGCCAAATGTGACCGGCAGCGTGATCTTCCCTTTCGGCTTGCTCCTTCCCGGGTTGATTCCTTGGAATGTGCCGGTCTCTTCGAGCTCGCTGTCAGGGATCTGAAGTTTGTGAAGGACCACGGAGGAGATGAGATTCAAGCCGGCCCCGCCGTCAACTAGCATCTTTGTGACCTTGAGGTTGCGGATAGTTGGTGAGACCAACATCGGCAAGCACCCGACTGCAGTTACGCGATCAGGGTGATCCCCAATGTCGAAGATGATAGGCGTGCTGGACCATTTAAGGGGCTTGTGTGACTCTATGGATGGCTCTGCTGCATTCACTTCCCGCATCCACTGTTTGAGCTGGCGGTGCGAAGTATGCAGAGAGGCGCCACCGTCAACGCACAGGACCTCTGTGGCTTTCTGAAATTCCTGCTCATCGGCCTCATCATCATCCACGTCTTCGTCATCGTCGACATCTTCATCCTTGTCGCGGCCACGGGGAGGTCTGTCTCCTTGCCGCTGCTTGGCCTTGCCGCGGCGTCCTCCCCGGCCGGGGCGTTTCTTGCCGGATTCACCAGTTCTTTCCTGGGCCTTCTCTTTGTCGCGTCGCTCGTATTCAGCCTTCTGCTGCTCAGCAAGCTGTTCGACCTTTTTGCAGTTCTGGAGATCGTGACCCTTGGTGCGGTGAATCTTGCAATACTGCCTACTGGAGCTGTCCTGCCTGTCGGCAGCCGCCACAGGATGGGCCTCCTTGTCGGAGCCACCAGCCTTAGCTTCCTTGGCGCCACCTCCGTTGCCGGTCTGCTCGACAGCTAGCACTTCCTTGCCCTTATTCCTTCTGTACTTCCGCCGCCGGCCTTTCCTCACCGGGGCGGCATCCTCACTGTCAGATCCTCCTGCTCCTGTACTCTCTCCGGGGAGCCTCCTCCCCTCTTCAGCGCGTGCACACTTGTCAGCCAGGGCGTAAAGCTTGCTGACATCTCTGATTTTACACATCGCCATCTCCTCCCTCATCCTTCGGTTTCGCACGTTCTGATGGAACGCGCTAATGATCGCGGCGGGGTGGACGTCTGGGATGTTGTGCTGTACGCGGCTGAATCTCTGAATGTACTTGCGCAGTGGCTCTCCTTCCTTCTGGGCGAGCAGATGAAGATCGCTCTCTTGGCCACATGGCTTGTGGCCGCCTGTAAAGGCGCCGACAAACTGATGGCACAGATCAGCCCAAGAAGATATGGAGTTGTCCGGCAAGTGCATGAGCCAGGATCTGACATTGGGCTTGAGCACCAGCGGGAAGTAGTTGGCAAGGATCTTGTCATCTCGTCCCCCGGCAGCTTGCACTGCAATGGTGTGGATGCTAAGGAACTCCGACGGATGCGTCTTGCCGTCGTACTTCTCCGGCACGTCTGGCTTGAAATTCTTTGTGCTGGGCCACTGGACTTGCCGCGGCTCACGGGTGAACGCAGGACAACCTACCGCGTACGGTAGATCGCCTGGTTCCCCTGGCGCATGCATGTCAACAGAGAGCCCAGCGCGCTTGTCGGATTGACGTCGCGCTTCTCTTCGGCGCTCGATGCGGGTGCGAGCGTCTTCTTTTTGTCGTTCATTGAGAACTTGGCGCTGGTCGCGACGAGCTCGTGGGTCCGATGATGCGGTGGAGCCGCTGTTGGGGTGGACCCGGTGAGTCGGCGATTTTGGCCTTCGTAGTGGAGAGTGCATGGAAGTCGCACCTCCCTCAGTCTTGTTGCCATCGGCTCGCGTCCGGCTATCCTGCCGCGGCAGCGAGGTGCTCGGTCGCCGCGTGGTGTCGCTGTTGGCGAAGCCGATGAGGCTCTGGATAGTGGCCCTCCATTCGTCAGTCTTGTCCACCGTCGGAGGATAGTCCAGGAGCAGCTGGGCCCGCGCCAAGGCTTCTGCTGGGGTGGTGGGCGGCAGAGGTGAACGGTGCGAGGAGAGGGGCATGCTCGGACTCCTAACCAAGTTAGAAGGAGCAGCATCCTGTCCCGGCGACCGTACCTCGCTGGGGCCAGCATGCTGGCGCGCATGCTGGTCTTGAACGCCACGCGAACCACTAGCTTGATCTTGGGTTAGCGGACGTATGGCGCTGCGAACGCTATGACGCTGCTGGTTCCGCGCCTCTTGAGAGGGACGCGGTGCGCGCATGGACGCCGAGGTCTGCGCCGCCTTGTCCTTGGACTTGGCAGTGCTGTGGGCACCCTCGTCGACGCCCATTCCTCCGCCGGCGTCCACTCCACCATCCGTTTGCTCCGGAGGCGGTGGAAGCGATGCGGACGGAACAGCTGCCTCCGAATTCTTCTTCTTCGGTGGCATGTCGATGAAGACGATGAAGATTTAGCTTGCGTGCATGCCGGATCGGGTTTGCACGATCTCGACGCCCCCTACCTGGCGCGCCAGAGATGTCGGGGGCGATGCTGATTCCTGCCAACACCTATGGGGACAGGGCCCCTTTTCGGTTCGGTGGGGGGGCGGAGAGCGCACAAAGAGCGGATCGAGGCAGTGCACGCGGGCGATTTTACCCAGCTTCAGGCCGCACGGATGCGTAAAACCCTACTGCTGCTTGTTTGTGTATATTGGATTCTTGTTCAGGAGCGATGGACGCTGCCAGACTGAGCTTGAGAGTGTTCCTGGTGTTGAACGAGCCGAACTGCTCGAGCCTCTGAATTCTCCGAACCCTTTTCCTACGTTGCGCTTGGGCCTCCTTTTATACTCTCAAGGGGTCACCGACAGGGGGCAACGTAGACAAGAAGGGTAAAAATGGAAAAGGATGCGGTAGGTGCAGCTACCGCTACTGTGGATACAGTGCGCCCTACCTAACTCTGACGGCAGGGGACAAAGGCATTAAATGTCTGTCTGAGTCTCCTAAACAGTGCAAAAGGTGACCGTTAGGAGTGCCACCGTTTGCCACGATGGGCTTCTCTTCATCTCCGTTTGCCACCACGTACCCCTAGCTGCACGGCCTCCCGCCACGTGCGCTCTGGGAGAGTCCCAGAGCGACACGTTAGCAGGTGAGCTGGAGCGCGGGCACGAAGTGGGGGTTTCCCGCGGCATGCTCCTTGCCGCGGTCGTCGTCTTGTCGCGTCTGGAAGCTTGTCGCTCGCTGGTTCTTGCCGGGACGCAGGGCGCGTCGCGGCAAGCTTTCTTGGTATGTCTTGAGTGGCCTTCCCGGCAAGCTCCTCTTGCCGGGGTCTTGTCTCTTCCCAGCAAGCTCCTCTTGCCGGGGCCTTGGTTGGCCTTCCCGGCAAGTTCCTCTTGCCGGGGCTTTGATTTGAATACTTTGTTCTTGAATGGTCTTCAAGGGAACCACGGAGGGTCCTGGCGGTAACCCGGCAAGCCTTGCCGCGGGGCGCTGCAACTGCCCGTGCACGAGTTCGGGGTAATAGGGTACCCCTACTCTAGTACACCGACACCGCAGCCTCCTCTGTGTCGCCCTCGCGAGCATGCAAGCCACCGGAGACCTCCGCCCCTGCAGTCTTCTTCTCGTTCACCAGACCTTCCTGCTGCCGGCGACCTCGTTCTCCGACGACCACCTACCAGGCCAGACTCCCACCTCGCGCCCTCTTTTTCTTCCCGTTTCTTCTTCCTGTCTCTCCTCTCTGAACCTACTTGCTCTCTGTATTTCTGCGTAGGAGCCGATCCATCATCGTCTTGTTCGACTCCAACCATCGGGAACCGGCTTCCCTCGTCAGATCGGGTGGGTCCCCGCCGCCGTAAGCTGCCTGCAGGCCCATCTCGTCGAACCTCCCTTCAAGCAGCACCGCCTCACCCTGCTTCCTGTCCTGCCCATGCCAAGGCCAGCATCGGCCTCTCCTTCCCCTGCTTCGAGCAGCGGTTCAGGATCGAGCACGCCCGCTCGCCCGCTTGTTGACCGCGCCGCGCCTGGGCTGCCTCCCTTCCAGCCTCTCCAAGGCCCAAGGCCTAGCCCCTCTGCTGCACCGCGCGCTAAGGCCCAGCCGATGGCCAGATCCGGCCCAGTGAGGTGTGGACGCGCCAGCCTTCCCTGTGCACTATTGGGCCAGCCTGCCAGATTCGGCTTGTTCATGTTTTTTTTCAGATCTACGAATTTCCTATTTATCCTGAGATAGCACTTCTACAGAAAAGTCCTTGCACTTCATGCATATCCTAAATCCACAAACGTGCATCGGATTAAAATACTTTATATATGAAAGTTGCTTAGAATCTTGTCTAGTTTCACAATATCCAACTTTCATGCATGTTTGAGTTGGTTAAATGATGTTTGCATATATTTTGCTCCTATGCCATATTAAAATGATTTATTTCATAACTAAATAACTGTAGCTCCAAACCTAATAATCTTTATATGTAAAAGGGGTAGAAAAATGCATAGTTTAACATGGTGGCATCTCTTTGCATGTTTAACAGCTCTAAAATATGGTTTAGGGAAGAACAGGACCAAACCTAATATATGCTCATGAGGAGTTTCTGGACTTGTTGTTTGTTGTTCCGGCCTCATTTAAACTTGCCTAGTTAGGTAGTTTTCCTATGCTTCACCTCTTGCCATGTTAATCAACATTTAATCTTGTTGGGTACCTAAACAAGAGAGAATTAAATAAGTCATGTGGTGTTTCGTCAATATGCAACCCGTTGCATATTGAGCTCCACTTAATTTTTAGGATTGCTTGTGCACTTTGCCATGCCATGCTTCGTTAAACCGGACATGCATCATACTTGCTTGTGCATCATGCCATGTTGATGTGGTGGTTGTTTACTTTGTTGTTTGCTTCTTTCCGGTGTTGCTTCTTTGGGTTAGTTCTGATAATGTCGCGTGTGTGAGGATCCGTTCGACTACGTCCGTGTGTCTTCTTCATGGACTCATTCTTCTTCCTTGCGGGATCTCAGGCAAGATGACCATACCCTTGAAATCACTTCTATCTTTGCTTGCTAGTTGCTCGCACTATTGCTATGCCTATGTCGCGATACCTACCACTTGCTTATCATGCCTCCCATATTGCCATGTCAAACCTCTACCCCCCCTTGTCCTAGCAAACCATTGTTTGGCTATGTTACCGCTTTGCTCAACCCCTCTTATAGCGTTGCTAGTTGTAGGTGAAGATTGGAGTTTGTTCCTTGTTGGAACATGGATGTTGGTTGGGATATCGCAATATCTCTTATTTAATTAATGCATCTATATACTTGGTAAAGGGTGGAAGGCTCGGCCTTATGCCTGGTGTTCTGTTCCACTCTTGCTGCCCTAGTTTCCGTCATACTGGTGTTATGTTCCTTGATTTTGCGTTCCTTACACGTTGGGTTATAATGGGAACCCCTTAACAATTCGCCTTGAATAAAACTCCTCCAGCAAGGCCCAACCTTGGTTACTTTTGCACTAACAACCTATCCCTTCTCTTGGGTCAGCCAACCCAAGGGTCATCTTATTTTAACCACCACCACCCCCCGGGGCCAGTGCTTTTCTAAGTGTTGGTCCAAAACAGAGCCACTTGCGGCGCCACCTTGGGGAAACTTGAGGGTTGGTTTTAGTTGTACATAGTGTTCATCCGGTGTTACCCTAAGAACGAGATATGTGCAGCTCCTATCAGGATGTTGGTGCATCGGGCGGTCCTGCTAGACTTGTTTTACCATTGTCGAGATGTCTTGTAACCTGGATTCCGAGTCTGATCGGGCCGTCCTGGGAGAAGGAATATCCTTCGTTGACCATGAGAGCTTGTGATGGGCTAAGTTGGGACACCCCTACGGGGTTTTGAACTTTCAAAAGTCGTGCCCGCGGTTATGGGAAAATGGGAATTTGTTAATGTCCGGTTGTAGAGAACTTGACACTTAACTTAATTAAAATGCATCAACCGCGTGTGTAGCCGTGATGGTCTCTTCTCGGCGGGGTCCGAGAAGTGAACACGGTGTTGGAGTTATGCTTGAACGTAGGTTGTTCTAGGATCACTTCTTGATCATAGTTTATCGATTGTGCCTTTGCCTTCTCTTCTCGCTCTTTTTTGCGTATGTTAGCCACCAAATATGCTAGTTGCTTGCTGCAGCTCCACCTCATACCTTTACCCTTCCTATAAGCTTAAATAGTCTTGATCGTGAGGGTGCGAGATTGCTGAGTCCCCGTGACTCACAAGATACTTCCAAAACCAGCTTGCAGGTGCCGATGATGTCATGCAGGTGACGCAACCGAGCTCAAGGAGGAGCTCGATGAAGACCTTGTTCGTTGTGTTGTTTCATTTCAGCTGATCAGTAGTGGAGCCCAGTCGGGGCGATCGGGGATCTTTTGCATTAGGGGTAGTCTTATTTTATTTTGGTTCCATAGTCGGACCTTGATTATATCTGGATGATGTAATGCTATATTTATGTTATTGTGTGAAGTGGCGATTGTAAGCCAACTATGTATCTCTTTCCTTATTCAGTACATGGGATGTGTAAAGATTACCCCTCTTGCGACATTGCTTACAGTGTGGTTATGCCTCTAAGTCATGCTTTGACACGTGGGAGATATAGCCGCATCGTGGGCTTTACAAGTTGGTAATCAGAGCCTTCCCCGACTTAGGAGCCCCCCTGCTTGATCGAATCACTGGCGTTGTTGAGTCTAGAAAAAAATGTTTTGAGTCATTTAGGATTATATATATCGGAGAGTAGGATTCTTTTTACTCCTCAGTCCCTTCGTCGCTCTGGTGAGGCCTCCTGGCGTAGAGTTTTGACTCTTCTCTTCTCAAATTTCACTAAAAAAATTTAGGATCACGCGGGTATTTTGGAATCTTTCCGATGGTTTTGTGACAAGAACATTGTTCTTGGTGCCTCCTGACATTTAGGGGTTGTGGCAGTGTCCCGGGGAGTTGAGCTCCGAGGTGTTGTCGTCACAATTTTATTGTTGCAGTTCTGGAATACCTGAGTTTCGCTGACATCAAAAATCTCTTTTATGCAGTTGTTGGTGAGATAACCTCGACGCCACCCAATACTGGGACGGGAGTTTGGGAGTATTGCCATAACTCGTATAACGGATACTTTTCGATGGTTGAGGTAAATGATTTCCGAAGGTTTCTTGGTTATGTGTTGAAGGATGGATACAACTGGATGTAGGATTTGCTAGTTTTGGGTGAGATATTATGCTTCCCCTGTATCCCCAACACTTGATTGCATAACTAGAAAGTTTCAGGAGTTTATAAGTGGGAATTCAAATAGCTCTTAGGATATCTTTCCGACAGATGCATGATATGAGATTGGGGTTCGACGTCTAGTGGTCCGCCTATCCACGGTTGGTTTTACAGTGGTCTCGTTGTGTCTTAAAGGGTCCTTGGCTATGCTGACTCGGGGACGCTTCGTATGTCATGTGCACTGCCTTGTACATGATGGTGCTATATGATCGAGCCCGTGTAGGCCCCACCACGAAAACTTCGGACGAAATCTCTATCATATGTTTGTTCTGGCTTATTCTGCAAGCCAATCCTTTGTTTTTATTTGGAGTTGTGGTGTTCGAGTTGCTTCCAAGTCAAATGTTGATTCCATACCTTTCCTAAACGGTGTTCTCATATTTCTATGTGAACACTAATCCCTCTTGATCATCGAGGTTGTCATGTTAATTCTTTTTCAACCGGCATGTTTCTCTTCAAGTGGACCCGATCATTTCAACATCCGCAAGATTCAATCTCAGTTTTCTCAACGGTGTCCGTTTCATCCATCCCAAGTTGTCTTTGTTGTCCCTCCCTCCCACCCTTGTTTTTTCTTTAAGGACTCAGATTTCTTAATCAAGTATCAATTTTATTGATGGGAAGCCTCTCCATTTTTTCCGTTAATGTTCTTACTCGGTGGTTCTCGTGAAGATGCTCTACAAGTTCATCATTCTTCATTCTCTTTTCTTCTCCGGTGGAGTCAAATCAAGCTTTGTTGATCATATCCTTTTTCTCTCGTTTCAAATGTCTTCTCTTGCCGGTGCACCTCATAATCATTCCCAGCTCGCTATTCTATTGTTCCGGAGTGCTCAAGATATCTCGAAGATTCGTGTTTCCACTCTACATTCGTTCAAGCTATTTCAAGGTCGTACCTCATTCAAGCCCTTTAAATCAACCGGTGTAATCTCTCTTCAAAATCGTTCAACAGTGTTTTCTCTTGAGTGGGCCCTAACCCACAGGTCTTTTCCCAGGATCTTACCTGACTCTCCTCTATTTTCCCGGAGTTATTCTCAATTATTTTTCGAAGTTGACGTAAGAATGAATTATCACTAGGCATATGTCTTTCTCCAAGGTCTTTCAAATTCTTCATCGTTGGTTAAACCTTTCTAGTCTTCATATCGGAGTATCTCAACAATTCTTGGTGGTGTTTCTCGTCGTCATTTTCTGATTTTGAACACCGAAGAAGAGTTTCTCCTCAATCTTATCCGTTCTCTCAAAGATTCATGGTGCTAGCTTTATGGCACCCTCTCATAATTATTTTTGATTGTGAGAATTCTTTTCACCCATCCGGAGCAATTCAGGAGTCTTTTAAGTTTGATTCTCCGGAGCCCATCATTTCAGAAGACTTTTTCATTCTCAGCTTTCAGCTATCATTCTCCAAATCTTACCGGTGCATCATTCAAGTATTCTCTTATCAGCTCGTGATCTCTTTGTTCTCATGTATCTAAATCCCCTCAAGTATCTTCATTCGTTCTCTAATTCTTCCCGATGTTTCTTTATCTTTTCTTCAATCGTTTTCAATTCTTACGGTGGTTCGCTCAACATTCCTCTTCCGTTGTGCTCATATCAATTTATTCGTTGTTTCCAAATCCTACCGGTGGTTCATTGAAGACCTTCTCAAGTTTGAGCTATATCTATCTTAATCATTTCTATGAGAGTAAGTTGTATGCAATCCGTTGCTTGTCATCAATCTAAATTGGTGAAGGATACGCATAACATAATTCTTATTCTTGCTTCATCCAAGTGATTGATTCATTCTTCCGGAGTTTGTTCATGATGAGTAAATTCTCGGTTAAAGTGAGTCATCTTTCTTTTCCGGAGTTCCAAGTTTCCACTTTATCTCGTCGCAAAGCTTCATTCAATCATTGCAAGGCTTCAATCTTATTCTTTTCATCCTTCACTACTTTTTGATCATTCTTTTATTACCGGAGTTTCTTCATGGAGTTTCTACGTGGCGGTTCATCAAGGATTATTTTCATTCTGCAATTATTCCTCAAGATTTCTCTTGAAGCGATGATCCGCCAAGCTATACTATCAAATAAACATGGTGCTCAACACATGTTTTGTTTTGAGGAGTTCAAGCCTTGTTCATCTTGCATTTCGAAGTGCAATTCTTTCATTTCTCATCTTTTGAGGTGGTGTTATGTCACTGTTGATAATTTCCCTTCGTGTTTCATGGATCACAAGTTTTTCAAGAGTGACATATTTAAATCCATCATTTTCTCTTCGCTCAAGTCATCTTTTCAACCCTCAACTTCTTCGAGCATGAGCTCTTCTCAATCCATCAACCTCTTCATTGGAGTTATACTAGGTTATATTTCACCTAAAGCTTTCCCTAATGACTTTGCTATTTATGGTGGTTATAAACGACCCAAGTTCTTTTATCCTTCTGGTGAAATAAGCTTCTTGTCTCCTTGTTGTTATCAATCCAATCTATTGTTTCGTTAGTGGCAGAATTTCACCTCATAATTTCGTGATGTTTTCTATAAGCCCACAACAAGCTTACTCTTTTAGTTGTTGGTTTTCCAACAATTTTGTTCGACCCTTCTCCTAAATATGCTTTTCAAGCTCATTTGAGGTAGAAGATGTTGTTTTCTCCTCCGTTCATTCCATTCCATTCTCTCTTTTCTTCCGGAGGCTTTGTGATGTTGCTCTTTTCAATCATCATCTTGAATGGTGAGGATCGTGTTCATTCCGTGCCTATCCATTCTACTGGAGTATCATGTTCTTCATTCAAGTTCTCTTATCTTATCAAGTTTTGCCTCCATTCCCAACCGGAGTGTTGTTGTATTTGATTTTATCGTTCCTTCTACATCTCGTTTCTACCGGAGTACTTGCATGTATGTCTTGTCCATTGCAACCCTTTTCTTATGGCTGCCAACCTACAAGGTTCCGTAATGTTCCTTGTTCCTCCTTTCTAACGGAGTGTTTTCAACTTAAATCATCTCTGTTGTTTTCTTTTCTCAAATGGTTTAACCTCTCAAGGTTCCTTGGTTTCACTCGTTTGTCAAAGAAGCAACTCAGTTGTACCTCTTATCTTCCTCTTCATCTTCCCTTCCTCTTCCGTTTCCCTTCGGTGCCATCCTAGATCTCGGGACGAGATCCTCTCGTAGTGGTGGAGTGTTGTGACGCCCCGAGACCGATGCGCTAGCTATCTTCCAGTTATTCAATGTTGTTGCCTTGTCATTCGCCTGCGTGTTGCATCTTGTCATGTCATCATGTGCATTGCATCGTCATGTTTTCAAAACTTGCATCCATCTCGGTCTCCCCATTCCTTCTGTTGTCCGTTCTGAGCCCAGACACACTTGCACACGCCCGCAGCATGTCCAAAATATTATTTTATAAGTGGCCGGAAAATGTTCTCGGAATGGGTTGAAAATTGGCTGCGGTGTTGTTTTGTTGTCAGTAGACCGCCTGCCTAGTTTCATCGCATTCGGAGTTCATTTGATGCCCCAACGGATAACTATAGCGACAATATGGTCGGTCAAACGTCGGACATTTTCGGGTTCCGGAAACGGTTGCCGGGTTGCTTTCCTCCTCTCTCTTCTCAGTCCAACCGCACACTTGTCCTTGTCCGCCTAACCCTCTCTACACAGTGCATCGAACCCCTCGCGTGCGTCCGAAAGCTGTCCCGGAACCGACCCGGACAGTCGTCACCGTTGGGTTCGGATCATCCCCAAACGTCTTCAAAACATCACCGTTTTCTTATTTGGACTCCCTAGCTATTTTATTCGCGATCGTCCGATTGCGATCGGATGGTCCTTTTCGCCCCTAGCCTAACCTACCCGCTATATATACTAGTCTAAACCGAGACCAAACCGCTAATTTCTAGGGATCCTACCCTAGCGCCGCCGCCCACTTTCTCCTCAATTTCAGCGCCACTGCCAATTCCCCTTGGGATCTCCCCTGCCTGATCCACCGAAGCCACCTCCTCCTTCCTTGTTTTCCCCATCGAGCCTACCACCTTCCCTGATCCACCCATCGATCCAGCCCAGTCGGGCTCCTCTGCACGACCTCCACGCACTCGCAGCCTCCTCTGCCACGCCCTCGCGAGCACGCAAGCCACCGGAGACCTCCGCCCCTGCAGTCTTCTTCTCCTTCACCGGACCTTCCTGCTGCCGGCGACCTCGCTCTCCGACGACCAACTACCAGGCCGGACTCCCATCTGGCGCCCTCTTGTTCTTCCCGTTTCTTCTCCTTGTCTCTCCTCTCTGAACCTACTTGCTCTCTGTATTTCTGCGCAGGAGCCGAGCCATCGTCGTCTTGTTCGTCTCCAACCATCGGGAACCGGCTTCCCTCGTCATATCCGGTGGGTCCCCGCCGCCGTAAGCCGCCTGCAGGCCCATCTCGTCGAACCTCCCTTCAAGCAGCGCCGCCTCGCCCTGCTTCCTGTCCCGCCCGTGCCAAGGCCAGTGCCGGCCTCTCCTTCCCCTGCTTCGAGCAGCGGTTCAGGATCGAGAACGCCCGCTCGTTGACCGTGCCGCGCCTGGGCTGCCTCCCTTCCAGCCTCTCCAAGGCCCAATGCCCAGCCCCTCTGCTGCACCATGATGTCTACTACACAACCTTCTTCTTGTAGACGTTGTTGGGACTCCAAGTGCAGAGGTTTGTAGGACAGTAGCAAATTTCCCTCAAGTGGATGACCTAAAGTTTATTAATTCGTAGGAGGCGTAGGATGAATATGGTCTCTCTCAAGCAACCCTGCAACCAAATAATAAAGAGTCTCTTGTGTCCCCAACACAGCTAATACAATGGTAAATTGTATAGGTGCACTAGTTCGGCAAAGAGATGGTGATACAAGTGGTATATGGATGGTAGATAATAGTTTTTGTAAGCTGAAAATATGAAAACGGCAAGGTAACGAATGGTAAAAGTGAGCGTAAACGGTATTGCAATGCGTTGAAACAAGGCCTAGGGTTCATACTTTTGCTAGTGTAAGTTCCCTCAACAATAATAGCATAATTGGATCACATAACTATCCCTCAACATGCAACAAAGAGTCACTCCAAAATCACTAATAGCGGAGAACGAACGAAGAGATTATGGTAGGGTACGAAACCACCTCAAAGTTATTCTTTCCAATCAATCCATTGGGCTATTCCTATAGGTGTCACAAACAGCCCTGGAGTTCGTACTAGAATATCACCTTAAGACACAAATCAACCAAAATCCTAATGTCACCTAGATACTCCAATGTCACCTCAAGTATCCGTGGGTATGATTATACGATATGCATCACACAATCTCAGATTCATCTATTCAACCAACACATAGAACCTCAAACAGTGCCCCAAAGTTCCTAACGGAGAATCACGATGAAAACGTGTGCCAACCCGTATGCATAGGTTCATGGGCGGAACCCGCAAGTTGGTCACCAAAACATACATCAAGTGAATCACATGATATCCCATTGTCACCACAGATATCCACGGCAAGGCATACATCAAGTGTTCTCAAATCTTTAAAGACTCAATCTGATGAGATAACTCCAAAGGGGAAACTCAATTCATTACAAGAGAGAAGAGGGCAAGGAGAAACATAAGATCCAACTATAATAGCAAAGCTCGCAATACATCAAGTTCGTATCATCTCAAGAACACGAGAGAGAGAGAGAGAGAGAGAGAGAGAGATCAAACACATAGCTACTGGTACATACCCTCAGCCCCGAGGGAGAACTACTCCATCCTCCTCATGGAGAGCACCGGATGATGAAGATGGTCACCGGAGAGGGATTGCCCCCTCCGGCAGGGTGCCGGAACGGGTCTAGATTGGTTTTCGGTGGCTACGGAGGCTTCTGGCGGTGGAACTCCCGATCTATTGTGCTCTCTGGAAGTTTTAGGATACGTGGGTATATATGGGTGAAAGGAGTATGTCAGTGGACCGAAGGGGGGGGGGGCACGAGGCAGGGGGGCAAGCCCCTACCCTCGTGAGCTCCTCCTTCATCTTCTGACGTAGGGACCAAGTCTATCCGGTAGGTTTCCTTCCAAAAATAACTTCTCTAGTTGATTTCGTTCCGTTTCGACTCCGTTTGATATTCCTTTTCTTCGAAACACTGAAATAGGCATAAAACAGCAAATCTGGGCTGGTCCTCCGGTTAATAGGTTAGTCCCAAATATAATATAAAAGTGGAAAATAAAGCCCAATATTACCCAAAACAATAGATAATATACATGGAGTAATCAAAAATTATAGGTACGTTGGAGACGTATCAAGCATCCCTAAGCTTAATTCCTGCTCGTCCTCGAGTAGGTAAATGATAAAAAAGATAATTTTTGATGTGGAATGCTAGTTGGCATAATTTCAATGTAATTCTTCTTAATTGTGATATGAATATTCAGATCCGAAAGATTCAAGACAAAAGTTCATATTGACATAAAAATAATAATACTTCAAGCATACTAACTAAGCAATCATGTCTTCTCAAAATAAGATGGCCAAAGAAAGTTATCCCTACAAAATCATATAGTCTGGCTATGCTCCATATTCACCACACAAAATATTTAAATCATGCACAACCCCGATGACAAGCCAAGCAATTGTTTCATACTTTTGATGTTCTCAAACTTTTTCAATCTTCACGCAATACATGAGCATGAGCCATGGATATAGCACTATAGGTGGAATAGAATGGTGGTTGTGGAGAAGACAAAAAGGGAGAAGATAGTCTCACATCAACTAGGCGTATCAACGGACTATGGAGATGCCCATCAATAGTTATCAATGTGAGTGAGTAGGGATTGCCATGCAACGGATGCACTAGAGCTATAGGTATATGAAAGCTCATCAAAAGAAACTAAGTGGGTGTGCATCCAACTTGCTTGCTCATGAATACCTAGGGCAATTTGAGGAAGCCCATCATTGGAATATACAAGCCAAGTTCTATAATGAAAGATTCCCACTAGTATATGAAAGTGATAACATGAGAGACTCTCTACTATGAAGATCATGGTGCTACTTTGAAGCACAAGTGTGGTAAAAGGATAGTAACATTGCCCATTCTCTCTTTTTCTCTCATTTTTTTATTTTTTATTTGGGCCTTCTCCTTTTTTATGTCCTCTTTTCTTTTTTTTTATTTGGGCTTCATTGGCCTCTTTTATTTATTTTTCGTCCGGAGTCTCATCCCGACTTGTGGGGGAATCATAGTCTGCATCATCCTTTCCTCACTGGGACAATGCTCTAATAATGATGATCATCACACTTTTATTTACTTACAACTCAAGAATTACAACTCGATACTTAGAACAAGATATGACTCTATATGAATGCCTCCGGCGGTGTACCGGGATCTGCAATGACTCATGAGTGACATGTATGAAAGAATTATAAATGGTGGCTTTGCCACAAATACAATGTCAACAACATGATCATGCTAAGCAATATGACAATGATGGAGTGTGTCATAATAAACGGAACGGTGGAAAGTTGCATGGCAACATATCTCGGAATGGCTATGGAAATGCCATAATAGGTAGGTATGGTGGCTGTTTTGAGGAAGGTATATGGTGGGTTCATGGTACCGGCGAAAGTTGTGCGGTACTAGAGAGGCTAGCAATGGTGGAAGGGTGAGAGTGCGTATAATCCATGGACTCAACATTAGTCATAAAGAACTCACATACTTATTGCAAAAATCTATTAGTTATCGAAACAAAGTACTATGCGCATGCTCCTAGGGGGATAGATTGGTAGGAAAAGACCATCGCTCATCCCTGACCGCCACTCATAAGGAAGACAATCAATAAATAAATCATGCTCCGACTTCATCACATAACGGTTCACCATACGTGCATGCTACGGGAATCACAAACTTCAAGACAAGTATTTCTCAAATTCATAACCTCTCAACTAGCATGACTCTAATATCACCATCTCCATATCTCAAAACAATTATCAAGTGTCAAACTTCTCTTAGTATTCAACACACTCATAAGAGAATTTTATTATTCTTGAATACCTAGCATATTAGGATTTTAAGGAAATTACCATGCTATTTAAGACTCTCAAACTAATATAAGTGAAACATGTGACTTCATCTATTTCTTCAAAATAAAACTACCACCATGCTCTAAAAGATATAAGTGAAGTACTAGAGCTTACAACAAACTACTCCGGAAGATATAAGTGAAGATCAATGAGTAGTCGAATAATTATGCAACTATGTGAAGACTCTCTAACATTTAATAATTTAAGATCTTGGTATTTTATTAAAACTGCAAGCAAAGCAAAATAAAATGGCATCTAAGAATAGCAAACATCATGTGAAGAAGCAAAAACTTAGGATCAACCGATAGTTGTTGAAGAAGAAAGGTGGGATGCCAACCGGGGCATCCCCAAGCTTAGATGCTTGAGACTTCTTGAAATATTATCTTAGGGTGCCTTGGGCATCCCCAAGCTTGAGCTTTTGTGTCTCCTTAATTCCTCTCATATCACGGTCTCCCTAAATCTCAAAAGCTTCATCCACACAAAACTCAACAAAGACTCGTGAGATAAGTTAGTATAAACAATTGCAAAAACCTTATCATACTCTACTGTATCAAATCACTAAAATTATTATTCAACATTGCATACTAAATGCCTCTGCATATTTAATAGTCCTATCCTCAAATAGAATCATTAAAGAAGCAAACATATGCGAACAATGCAAACATAACAGCAATCTGCCTAAACAGGACAGTCTGTAAAGAATGCAGCAACAACCATCCCTAACTCCAAAAATTATAAAATAAAATTCCCACTGTAGTAAATTTATCAGAGCTTAATATGCAAAAGGTTTCAACATTTTATCACATTCTGACTTTTCTAGGGAATTATTGCAACAGCGGTAAACTTTCTGTTTTCAAACAGCGACATGTATACTTGTAACATAGGCATAGTAAAGGCTATCAATGCCACTTTTATTGAAATAAAAGATGCAAAACATTGTTCTAAATAACATCAAGCAAATCCTAACAAAATAAATTGACGCTCCAAGCAAAACACATATCATGTGGCGAATAAAAATATAGCTCCAAGTAAAGTTACCGATGAACGAAGACGAAAGAGGGGATGCCTTCCGGGGCATCCCCAAGCTTAGGCTCTTGGCTATCCTTGAATATCAACTTGGGGTGCCTTGGGAATCCCCAAGATTAGGCTCTTTCCACTCCTTATTCCATAATGCATCGAATCTTTACCCAAAACTTGAAATCTTCACAACACAAAACTTAAAGTAGAAAACTCGTGAGCTCCGTTAGTATAAGAAAATAAATCACCACTTAAAGGTACTGTAATGAACTCATACTTTATTTATATTGGTGTTAAACCTAATGTATTCCAACTTCTCTATGGTCTATAAACTATTTTACTAGCCATAGATTCATCAAAATAAGTAAACAACACATGAAAAACAGAATCTGTCAAAAACAGAACAGTCTGTAGTAATCTGGATCAAACGCATACTTCTGGAACTCATAAAATTCTCAAATAAATTTCTGGACCTGAGTAACTTATCTATTTATCATCTGCAAAAATAATTAAATAAATATCACTCTCCAAATAAAAATTACAGCAATTCTCGTGAGCACTAAAGTTTCTGTTTTTTACAGCATGATCAACAAGACTTTCCCCAAGTCTTCCCAAAGGTTCTACTTGGCACAAACACTAACTAAAAGCACAAAACCACGTCTAAACAGAGGATAGATGAATTATTTATTACTAAACAGGAGCAAAAATCAAGGAACAAAAATAAAGTTGGGTTGCCTCCCAACAAGCGCTATCGTTTAACGCCCCTAGCTAGGCATGATGATTTCAATGATGCTCACATAAAAGATAAGAATTGAAACATAAAGAGAGCATCATGAAGAATATGACTAGCACATTTAAGTCTAACCCACTTCCTATGCATAGGGATTTTGTGATAAAACAACTTATGGGAACAATAATCAACTAGCATAGGAAGGCAAAACAAGCATAACTTCAAGATTTTAAGCACATAGAGAGAAAAATTGATATTATTGCAATTCCTACAAGCATATATTCCTCCCTCATAATAATTTTCAGTAGCATGATGAATGAATTCAACAATATAACCAGCACCTAAAGCATTCTTTTCATGATCTACAATCATAGAAAATTTACTACTCTCCACATAAGCAAAATTCTTCTCATGAATAATAGTGGGAGCAAACTCAACAAAATAACTATCATGTGATTGAAAATTAAGATCAAGATGACAAGGTTCATTGTTATTATTATTCTTTAAAGCATATGTGTCATCACAATAATCATCATAGATAGGAGGCATGCTTTCATCATAATAAATTTGCTCATCAAAACTTGGGGGACAAAAAATATCATCTTCATCAAACATAGCTTCTCCAAGCTTGTGGCTTTGCATATCATTAGCATCATGGATATTCAAAGAATTCATACTAAGAACATTGCAATCATTCTCATCATTCAAATATTTAGTGCCAAACATTTTATAGATTTCTTCTTCTAGCACTTGAGCACAATTATCCTTTCCATCATACTCACGAAAGATATTAAAAAGGTGAAGCGTATGAGACAAACTTAATTCCATTTTTTGTAATTTTCTTTTATAAACTAAACTAGTGATAAAACAAGAAATTAAAAGACTCGATTGCAAGATCTAAAGATATACCTTCAAGCACTCACCTCCCCGGCAACGGCGCCAGAAAAGAGCTTGATGTCTACGACACAACCTTCTTCTTGTAGACGTTGTTGGGCCTCCAAGTGCAGAGGTTTGTAGGACAGTAGCAAATTTCCCTCAAGTGGATGACCTAAGGTTTATCAATACGTAGGAGGCGTAGGATGAAGATGGTCTCTCTCAAGCAACCCTGCAACCAAATAACAAAGAGTCTCTTGTGTCCCCAACACACCCAATACAATGGTAAATTGTATAGGTGCACTAGTTCGGCGAAGAGATGGTGATACAAGTGGTATATGGATGGTAGATAATAGTTTTTGTAATCTGAAAATATAAAAACAGCAAGGTAACGAATGGTAAAAGTGAGCGTAAATGGTATTGCAATGCGTTGAAACAAGGCCTAGGGTTCATACTTTCGCTAGTGTAAGTTCCCTCAACAATAATAGCATAATTGGATCTCATAACTATCCCTCAACATGCAACAAAGAGTCACTCCAAAATCACTAATAGCGGAGAACAAACGAAGAGATTATGGTAGGGTACGAAACCACCTCAAAGTTATTCTTTCCAATCAATCCATTGGGCTATTCCTATAAGTGTCACAAACAGCCCTGGAGTTCGTACTAGAATAACACCTTAAGACACAAATCAACCAAAACCCTAATGTCACCTAGATACTCCAATGTCACCTCAAGTATCCGTGGGTGTGATTATACGATATGCATCACACAATCTCAGATTCATCTATTCAACCAACACATAGATCCTCAAAGAGTTTCCCAAAGTTCCTACCGGAGAATCACGACGAAAACGTGTGCCAACCCCTATGCATAGGTTCATGGGCGGAACCCGCAAGTTGGTCACCAAAACATTGTTGGGGAACGTAGAAATTTCAAAAAAATTCCTACGCACACGCAAGATCATGGAGATGCACAGCAACGAGAGGGGAGAGTGTTGTCTACGTACCCTCGTAGACCGGAAGCGGAAGTGTTATAACAACGCGGTTAATGTAGTCATACGTCTTCACGGCCCGACCGATCAAGCACCGAAACTACGGCACCTCTGAGTTTTTGCACACATTCAACTCGATGACGATCCCCATACTCCAATCCAGCAAAGTGTCAGGGATGAGTTCCGTCAGCATGACGGCGTGGTGACGATCTTGATGTTCTACCGTTGCAGGGCTTCGCCTAAGCACCGCTACAATATTATCGAGGATTATGGTGGAGGGGGCACCACACACGGCTAAGAGATCAATGATCAATTGTTGTGTCTCTGGGGTGCCCCCCTGCCCCCGTATATAAAGGAGTGGAGGAGGGGGCCGGCCAAGGAGGGTGGCGCGCCCAAGGGGGGGAGTCCAACTCCCACCGGGAGTAGGACTCCCCTTTTTTTCCTATTAGGAGTAGGAGAGGGAAGGAAGAGGAAGGAGGGAGGAAGGAAAGGGGGGCCGGCCCCCCTCCCAATTCGGATTGGGCTTGGGGGGGCGCGCCCCCTCCCTTGCTCCTTTCCCCTCCTTTCCACTAAGGCCCAATAAGGCCCATATACCTCCCGGGGGGTTCCGATAACCTCCCGGTGATCCGGTATTGTCCCGATCTTACCCGGAACCTTTCCGGTGTCCAAATATAGTCGTCCAATATATCGATCTTTATGTCTCGACCATTTCGAGACTCCTCGTCAAGTCCGTGATCACATCCGGGACTCCGAACAACCTTCGGTACATCAAAATATATAAACTCATAATGAAACTGTCATCATAACGTTAAGCATGCGGACCCTACGGGTTCGAGAACAATGTAGACATGACCGAGACACGTCTCCGGTCAATAACCAATAGCGGAACTTGGATGCTCATATTGGTTCCTACATATTCTACGAAGATCTTTATCGGTCAGATCGCATAACAACATACGTTGTTCCCTTTGTCATCGGTATGTTACTTGCCCGAGATTCGATCGTCGGTATCTCAATACCTAGTTCAATCTCGTTACCGGCAAGTCTCTTTACTCGTTCCGTAATACATCATCTTGCAACTAACTTATTAGTTGCATTGCTTGCAAGGCTTAAGTGATGTGTATTACCGAGAGGGCCCAGAGATACCTCTCCGACAATCGGAGCGACAAATCCTAATCTCGAAATACGCCAACCCAACATGTACCTTTGGAGACACCTGTAGAGCACCTTTATAATCACCCAGTTATGTTGTGATGTTTGGTAGCACACAAAGTGTTCCTCCGGTAAACGGGAGTTGCATAATCTCATAGTCATAGGAACATGTATAAGTCATGAAGAAAGCAATAGCAACATACTAATCGATCGGGTGCTAAGCTAATGGAATGGGTCATGTCAATCACATCATTCTCCTAATGATGTGATCCCGTTAATTAAATGACAACTCATGTATATGGTTAGGAAACATAACCATCTTCGATTAACGAGCTAGTCAAGTAGAGGCATACTAGTGACACTTTGTTTGTCTATGTATTCACACAAGTATTACGTTTTCGGTTAATACAATTCTAGCATGAATAATAAACATTTATCATGATATAAGGAAATAAATAATAACTTTATTATTGCCTCTAGGGCATATTTCCTTCAGTCTCCCACTTGCACTAGAGTCAATAATCTAGATTACACAGTAATGATTCTAACACCCATGGAGCCTTGGTGCTGATCATGTTTTGCTCGTGGAAGAGGCTTAGTCAATGGGTCTGCTACATTCAGATCCGTATGTATCTTGAAAATCTCTATGTCTCCCACCTAGACTAGACCCCAGATGGAATTGAAGCGTCTCTTGATGTGCTTGGTTCTCTTGTGAAATCTGGATTCCTTTGCCAAGGCAATTGCACCAGTATTGTCACAAAAGATTTTCATTGGACCGGATGCACTAGGTATGACACCTAGATCGGATATGAACTCCTTCATCCAGACTCCTTCGTTTGCTGCTTCCAAAGCAGCTATGTACTCCGCTTCACATGTAGATCCCGCCACGATGCTTTGTTTAGAACTGCACCAACTGACAGCTCCACCGTTTAATGTAAATACGTATCCGGTTTGTGATTTAGAATCGTCTGGATCAGTGTCAAAGCTTGCATCAACGTAACCATTTACGATGAGCTCTTTGTCACCTCCATATACGAGAAACATATCCTTAGTCCTTTTCAGGTATTTCAGGATGTTCTTGACCGCTGTCCAGTGATCCACTCCTGGATTACTTTGGTACCTCCCTGCTAGACTTATAGCAAGGCACACATCAGGTCTGGTACACAGCATTGCATACATGATAGAGCCTATGTCTGAAGCATAGGGAACATCTTTCATTTTCTCTCTATCTTCTGCAGTGGTCGGGCATTGAGTCTTACTCAACTTCACACCTTGTAACACAGGCAAGAATCCTTTCTTTGCTTGATCCATTTTGAACTTCTTCAAAACTTTGTCAAGGTATGTGCTTTGTGAAAGTCCAATTAAGCGTCTTGATCTATCTCTATAGATCTTAATGCCCAATATGTAAGCAGCTTCACCGAGGTCTTTCATTGAAAAACTCTTATTCAAGTATCCCTTTATGCTATCCAGAAATTATATATCATTTCCAATTAGCAATATGTCATCCACATATAATATCAGAAATGCTACAGAGCTCCCACTCACTTTCTTGTAAATACAGGCTTCTCCAAAAGTCTGTACAAAACCAAATGCTTTGATCACACAATCAAAGCGTTTATTCCAACTCCGAGATGCTTGCACCAGTCCATATATGGATCGCTGGAGCTTGCACACTTTGTTAGCTCCTTTTGGATCGACAAAACCTTCCGGCTGCATCATATACAACTCTTCTTCCAGAAATCCATTCAGGAATGCAGTTTTGACATCCATCTGCCAAATTTCATAATCATAGAATGCGGCAATTGCTAACATGATTCAGACAGACTTAAGCATCGCTACGGGTGAGAAGGTCTCATCGTAGTCAATTCCTTGAACTTGTCGAAAACCTTTTGCGACAAGTCGAGCTTTGTAGACAGTAACATTACCGTCAGCGTCAGTCTTCTTCTTGAAGATCCATTTATTTTCAGTTGCTTGCTGATCATTGGGCAAGTCAACCAAAGTCCACACTTTGTTCGCATACATGGATCCCATCTCAGATTTCATGGCTTCAAGCCATTTTGCGGAATCTGGACTCACCATTGCTTCTTCATAGTTTGTAGGTTCATCATGATCTAGTAGCATGACTTCCAAAACAGGATTACCGTACCACTCTGGTGCGGATCTTACTCTGGTTGATCTACGGGGTTCAGTAGTAACTTGTTCTGAAGTTTCATGATCATCATCATTAGCTTCATCACTAATTGGTGTAGGTGTCACAAAAACCGGTTTCTGTGATGTACTACTTTCCAATAAGGGAGCAGGTACAGTTACCTCATCAAGTTCTACTTTCCTCCCACTCACGTCTTTCGAGAGAAACACCTTCTCTAGAAAGGATCCATTCTTAGCAACAAATATCTTGCCTTCGGATCTGTGATAGAAGGTGTACCCAACAGTCTCCTTTGGGTATCCTATGAAGACACATTTCTCCGATTTGGGTTCGAGCTTATCAGGTTGAAGCTTTTTCACATAAGCATCGCAGCCCCAAACTTTAAGAAACGACAACTTTCATTTCTTGCCAAACCATAGTTCATAAGGCGTCATCTCAACGGATTTTGATGGTGCCCTATTTAACGTGAATGCGGCCGTCTCTAAAGCATAACCCCAAAACATTGTTGGGGAACGTAGTAATTTCAAAAAAAATCCTACGCACACGCAAGATCATGGTGATGCATAGCAACGAGAGGGGAGAGTGTTGTCTATGTACCCACGTAGACTGGAAGCGGAAGCGTTATAACAACGCGGTTGATGTAGTCGTACGTCTTCACGGCCCGACCGGTCAAGCACCGAAACTACGGCACCTCCGAGTTTTTGCACACGTTCAGCTCGATGATGATCCCCAGACTCTAATCCAGCCGAGTGTTGAGGGAGAGTTTTTTCAGCATGATGGCGTGGTGACGATGATGATGTTCTACCAACGCAGGGCTTCGCCTAAGCACCGCTACAATATTATCGAGGATTATGGTGGAGGGGGGCACCGCACACGGCTAAGAGATCAATGATCAATTGTTGTGTCTCTGGGGTGTCCCCTGCCCCCGTATATAAAGGAGTGGAGGAGGGGGCCAGCCAAGGAGTGTGGCGCGCCCAAGGGGGGGAGTCCAACTCCCACCGGGAGTAGGACTCCCCTTTTTCCTATTAGGAGTAGGAGAGGGAAGGAAGAGGAAGGGGGAGGAAGGAAAGGGGGGGCGGCCCCCCTCCCAATTCGGATTGGGCTTGGGGGGGCCCCCTCCCTTGCTCCTTTCCCCTCCTTTCCACTAAGGCCTAATAAGGCCCATATACCTCCCGGGGGGTTCCGATAACCTCCCGGTGATCCGGTATTGTCCCAATCTTACCCGGAACCTTTCCGGTGTCCAAATATAGTCATCCAATATATCAATCTTTATGTCTCGACCATTTTGAGACTCCTCGTCAAGTCCGTGATCACATCTGGGACTCCGAACAACCTTCGGTACATCAAAATATATAAACTCATAATGAAACTGTCATCGTAACGTTAAGCGTGTGGACCCTACGGGTTTGAGAACAATGTAGACATGACCGAGACACGTCTCCGGTCAATAACCAATAGCGGAACCTGGATGCTCATATTGGTTCCTACATATTCTACAAAGATCTTTATCGGTTAGATCGCATAACAACATACGTTGTTCCCTTTGTCATCGGTATGTTACTTGCCCGAGATTCGATCGTCGGTATCTCAATACCTAGTTCAATCTCGTTACCGGCAAGTCTCTTTACTCGTTCCGTAATACATCATCTTGCAACTAACTTATTAGTTGCATTGCTTGCAAGGCTTAAGTGATGTGTATTACTGAGAGGGCCCAGAGATACCTCTCCGACAATCAGAGCGACAAATCCTAATCTCGAAATATGCCAACCCAACATGTACCTTTGGAGACACCTATAGAGCACCTTTATAATCACCCAGTTACGTTGTGACATTTGGTAGCACACAGAGTGTTCCTCCGGTAAACAGGAGTTGCATAATCTCATAGTCACAGGAACATGTATAAGTCATGAAGAAAGCAATAGCAACATACTGAACGATTGGGTGCTAAGCTAATGGAATGGGTCATGTCAATCACATCATTCGCCTGATGATGTGATCCCATTAATCAAATGACAACTCATGTCTATGGTTAGGAAACATAACCATCTTTGATTAACGAGCTAGTCAAGTAGAGGCATACTAGTGACACTTTGTTTGTCTATGTATTCACACAAGTATTACGTTTCCGGTTAATACAATTCTAGCATGAATAATAAACATTTATCATGATATAAGGAAATAAATAATAAATTTATTATTGCCTCTAGGTTATATTTCCTTCAAACATACATCAAGTGAATCACATGATATCCCATTGTCACCACAGATATCCACGGCAAGACATACATCAAGTGTTCTCAAATCTTTAAAGACTCAATCCGATGAGATAACTCCAAAGGGGAAACTCAATTCATTACAAGAGAGAAGAGGGGGAGGAGAAACATAAGATCCAACTATAATAGTAAAGCTCGCGATACATCAAGATTGTATCATCTCAAGAACACGAGAGAGAGAGATCAAACACATAGCTACTGGTACATACCCTCAGCCTCGAGGGAGAACTACTCCCTCCTCGTCATGGAGAGCACCGGGATGATGAAGATGGCCACCGGAGAGGGATTGCCCCCTCCGGCAGGGTGCCGGAACGGGTCTAGATTGGTTTTCGGTGGCTACGGAGGCTTCTGGCGGCGGAACTCCTGATTTATTATGCTCTCTGGAAGTTTTAGGATACGTGGGTATATATGGGTGAAAGGAGTACGTCGGTGGACCGAAGGGGGGGCCACGAGGCAGGGGGTGGGCGCGCTCCTACCCTCGTGAGCTCCTCCTTCATCTTCTAACATAGGGTCCAAGTCTATCCGGTAGGTTTCCTTCCAAAAATAACTTCTCTAGTTGATTCCGTTCCGTTTCGACTCCGTTTGATATTCCTTTTCTTCGAAACACTGAAATAGGCATAAAACAACAAATCTGGGCTGGGCCTCCCGTTAATAGGTTAGTCCCAAAAATAATATAAAAGTGGAAAATAAAGCCCAATATTTCCCAAAATAGTAGATAATATAGCATGGAGCAATCAAAAATTATAGATACGTTGGAGACGTATCACACCGCGCGCTGAGGCCTAGCCGATGGCCAGATCCGGCCCAGTGAGGTGAGGACGCGCCAGCCTTCCCTGTGCACTGTTGGGCCAGCCTGCCAGATTCGGCCCGTTCATGTTCTTTTTTCAGATCTATGAATTTCCTATTTATCCTGAGATAGCACTTTTACAGAAAAGTCCTTGCACTTCATGCATATCCTAACTCCACAACCGTGCATCGGATTAAAATACTTTATATATGAAAGTTGCTTAGAATCTTGTCTAGTTTCACAATATCCAACTTTCATGCATGTTTGAGTTGGTTAAATGATGTTTGCATATATTTTGCTCCTATGCCATATTAAAATGATTTATTTCATAACTAAATAACCGTAGCTCCGAACCTAATAATCTTTATATGTAAAAGGGGTAGAAAAATGCATAGTTTAACATGGTGGCATCTCTTTGCATGTTTAACAACTCTAAAATATGGATTAGGGCAGAACAGGACCAAACCTAATATACGCTCATGAGGAGTTTCCAGACTTGTTGTTTGTTGTTCCGGCCTCATCTAAACTTGCCTAGTTAGGTAGTTTTCCTATGCTTCACCTCTTGCCATGTTAATCAACATTTAATCTTGTTGGGTACCTAAACGAGAGAGAACTAAATAAGTCATGTGGTGTTTCGTCAATATGCAACCCATTGCATATTGAGCTCCACTTAATTTGTAGGATTGCTTGTGCACTTTGCCATGCCATGCTTCGTTAAACCGGACATGCATCATACTTGCTTGTGCATCATGCCATGTTGATGTGGTGGTTGTTTACTTTGTTGTTTGCTTCTTTCCGGTGTTGCTTCTTTGGGTTAGTTCCGATAATGTCGCGTGTGTGAGGATCCGTTCGACTACGTCCGTGTGTCTTCTTCATGGACTCGTTCTTCTTCCTTGCGGGATCTCTGGCAAGATGACCATACCCTCGAAATCACTTCTATCTTTGCTTGCTAGTTGCTCGCTCTATTGCTATGCCTATGCCGCGATACCTACCACTTGCTTATCATGCCTCC